>NC_057742.1:26152179-26208034 GCF_004010195.1 Chiloscyllium plagiosum
ACCCAATCTCCACTCCAGGCACCTTCCCCTGCAACCGCAAGAAATGCAAAACTTGCGCCCACACCTTCCCCCTCACTTCCCTCCAAGGCCCCAAGGGATCCTTCCACATCCATCAAAGTTACACCTGCACATCCACCAATGTCATTTATTGTATCCGTTGCTCCCAATGCGGTCTCCTCTACACTGGGGAGACTGGACGCCTCTTAGCAGAGCGTTTTAGGGAACATCTCCAGGACACCCGCACCAATCAACCCCACCACCTTGTAGCCCAACATTTTAACTCCCCTTCCCACTCTGCCGAGGACATGGAGGTCCTGGACCTCCTCCACCGCCGCTCCCTCACCACCCAACGCCTAGAGGAAGATCGCCTCATCTTCCACCTTGGAACACTTCAACCCCATGGCATCAGTGCAGATTTCACCAGTTTCCTCATTTCCCCTTCCCCCACCTCACCCCAGCTCCAACCTTCCAGCTCAGCACCACCCTCATGACCTGTCCTATCTTCCTTTTGACCTATCACCTCCATCCCCACCCCCATTCACCCATTGTACTCTTTGCTACCTTCCTTTTGCCCAAAACGTTGATTTTAGTGCTCCTCGAAAGCTGCCTGAACTGCTGTGCTTTTCCAGCACCAGTCTAACCTAGACTCTGGTTTCCAGCATCTGCAATCATTGTTTTTACCTATCATCAAATGTGGTTCTGCATGTACTGTTCACCCTCCTGCCTTAGTGTCAAAGCCCCTTCATCTTAAGAGAGAAGAATTGCAACATTTAAAAGGCATTTGAATGGGTATATGAATAGGAAGGGATTGGAGAGATATGGGCCGGGTACTGGCAGGTGGAACTAGATTGGGTTGGGATATCTGGTCGGCATGGACGGGATGGACCAAAGGGTCTGTTTCCATGCTGTATATCTCTATGACTCTATGGTTCTATATGAATTTACATCCATATTGCGTATTTGTGAGCCCAGGATGGCCCAATGTAATTAAGTGTTGATGTGGTGGAGCCAATGTTGTCTTGTAGGAAACGTTGCAGCCATTTTTACACAGCAAGCTTCCACACAAGGAGAATGACAATAATCGTTCTTGTGATGTTAATAAGGAAATAATGTTGAGTCAATTGGTAGTCTAACTCAGCTTCCTAATACATATGTGCTGTAACTGGGCTCCAGTGGAAACAAAACTAATGCTGGGATCAACTGTCAATGCCCTTTGTAGACGGACCTCATTCCTGATGAAGGGCTTATGCCCAAAACGTCGAATCTCCTGCTCCTTGGATGCTGCCTGACCTGCTGTGCTTTTCCAGCACCACATTCTCGACTCTGATCTCCAGCATCTGCAGTCCTCACTTCCTCCCATATAAACTATATCCAGAGCAAATATTGGGAAACCAAACCCCATGCTGTTTCATGCATCAAACTTCCTAATGGCAATTATTTTTTGATTTGTAACTACGAAGTTCTGTCTTACAAGATCTCAAATTATGAGATCAGGTCCCACCATGTCAGTTGAAGCATTTGAATTCAGATTTAACAGCAAATGAAAACTTAATATCTTTTCAGGAAATAAAATCTGCTGTTCCTAGTTTAGCTTCTATCTGACTCCAGCCCACACCAAACCATTGTCTGAAGTGGCCTAACCAACTACACTACTAACAAAAAATACTTCAGAATATCCAGGTACTGGCAATTAAAAGTCAAACTTGCCAGTGACTCCCAGGCCCTAAGAATGTATTTAATCAAATGTTTTAGTTGCACAGCAATAGTTACGAATCAATGTTATACTTTTGTCATCCCATTAATCTATCAAATTATCTTCAAATCAAGCAAAAATTCAATGCTTAATCCTTTTAAAACTAAAACTATGGGAATTGTCGGGAGTGTATAGAATTAGAGAGAAGAATTTAAAGTTGATAATTGGAAAAAATGAAGTAAACAAAATCCCCTGGTAAATCTTAAATGATTCCACCTGCCAAGATGTGGCATCCTTCGGGGATCATATGTTGTATTTTTTCCTCTTTGCACTGATTGCTGCAATTATAATATAAGCAAAAGTTAATTGCCTTTTTTGTGCTTTATTTGTATGCAATTATATATCTGCCACTTTGTATTTAATTTAGTTTAATGTACTCCTTGGAATGAAAGCAAATCACTTTTAAATGCTGCACTAGCAAAATGCTGAATAGCGATACCATTCTCTGAGCAGTATTGGGATAATATGTTATACATTTTATATTTAAAGGAACTTTTATTCTAATTTTGCCTGTCCTGTGATGTTTAACCACTGCCAGAAACAAAATAGAGATCATGAGACTGTCAGATTGTCCTAAAAATACTTTAGCAAAGGAATCCTGCTGTCATCAGCCAGTCTGGTCTGTACAGTATATGATTCCAATGTATAACAATGGGATTACCAAATTTATCTGCTGGCTCTTTTCTGTTTCTTCTTCTTATGCTTGTTTTTACTTTTGTTCTTCCCTTCCTGTACTTTTCTGTTGCTTGATGATCTGTGAAAAGCCACTAGGCAATCAATGGCCTGTGGTGATTTGGCTTCCTGATATTTACCTACTGAAGTGTCTGCCTTTTCCCCCAGGCATCGCCGTGATGGAATTGCAAGTGTAAACTCCCAGTGCAATTGAGCATTGGTAAATCTGCTCACTTTGTCGATTTATTAATAGTTGCCAGTGTTTCGCAGCTAATCTATTGAGGAAAGATAATCCTGACTTCAGGAACAGTCAATACCTCTTGGAGATTTAGAATCCTTACTGTTGGTACAGGCTATTTGGCCCAAAAAATCCAAACCAATTCTCTGGAGACCGTCCCATCCAGACTCTATCCCTATAACCTTGTATTTCCCATGGCTAATCCACCTATCCCTATTTATTATGAGATAATTTAGCATAGCCAATCCAACTAACCTCCACAACTTTGGACTGTGGGAGGAAACCCGCGCAGACATGGACAGAATGTGTAAACTCCTCATAGACAGTCACCTGGAGGTGGAATCAAACCCTGGTCCCTGAAGCTGTGAGGCAGTAGTGCTAACCATTGAGCCACCCTGCATCCCAATTTGACTCAGGAGTAAAGTTGAGAAATGGAGCAAAGTCGGAGAAAGTGAGGACTGCAGATGCTGGAGATCAAAGTTGAGAGTGTGGTGCTGGAAAAGAACAGCAGGTCAGGCAGCATCCAGGGAGCAGGAGAATCTATGTTTTGGGCATAAGCAGGAATGGCTTATGCTCGAAACAGCCATTCTCCAGCTCCTTGGATGCTGCCTGACCGGCTGTGCTTTTCCAGCACTACACAAATGTAGCAAAGTAGTCTTGGTAATTCAACCACCCATAAAATAATGCACTGTTTGGGTATTAAAAGTCAGAAAACTGTTAAGAGCAGGTTGAGGGTATTTGGCACAGTAAAGATCATGATAATGCTAGCAGAGAGAAATGTCAAATGTTGCAATTGAAGGATAGAAGTTGGGAAGGTATGAAATGAAGCAACATTCATATATCAGCATATTTCCTGGTCATTCTCTCACATTTTCTGACTGACTCAAGATAATGTTGCTATATATATTTTGTGCTGTTCTTTCCTTTTGGAGGATGCTGTGAGTTTACAAGTGGTCAACTTGGGCAGAAAATGGAGAAATGAAGAGAGAAAATTTGCTGCTGATTCTTTTCAATGAACTGTTAAGAATTGCATTTAACAAAAGCTGATGGTCCTGTGTGTAATCTAAATGCTGGAATTTTATAACACTTGCATCAAGTGTAATTGAATGCATTGAGCAAGCTGCAAGGGAGTAATAATCCGGCTGTTATTTTACAAATATAAATTTACAGTGTAACGGGTGAGAAAGAGAAGAGTTGAAATTTATTTTTGATCTATTTTTAATGTATTGTTTAATATGTCTGCGAGAAAATGCTAGACATTGTGAATCCAAATAAGCATTTTAATAACTTTGTTAAATGGGTATGTCCAGGCTACAAAGATAGTGAGGCTGTGTGTTAAAGATAACAGATTAAAATTTCAACCTAAACAAACTACGCAGAAGTCTGCTGAGTCTCTTTTTAGGGCTGATAAAAATGGTCAGTTTTATTGGTGATACTGTCAGCGGATGTCTAGCATTTAAAAAGAGTGGACGAGCATGCTTCTGGATGTCGTTCCCATGAAAATGATAACAGTAGAAAAATGATGTTGTGGTTAATAACAGGATTCAGCATAAATAGGAGCAGCTGTGAAAAGGAGTATATTGTCTTGAGATAGTAAAGACAAAGCAAGGAATGGAGGGATATGGACCAAGAGCAGGCAGAAGGGATGTGTTTAATTTGGCATCATGTTCGGCATAAAATCATAGGCAGAAGGGCCCATTCCTGTGCTGTACCGTTCTATGTTCTATGTAGAGGTGGAGCAGCACAGTGGCTCAGCGGTTAGCATTGTAGCCTCATAGCATCAGGGACCTGAGTTTGATTTCAGTGTTGGGCAACTGTCTGTGTGGAGTTTGTACATTCTTCCTGTGTCTGTGTGGGTTTCAATTGGGTGCTCTGGCTTCCTCCCGTAGTGCAAAGATGTGCAGGATAAGTAGATTAGTCATGGGAATTGCAGGGATGATGTGAATGGGATGCTCTTTGGAGGGTTGGTGTGAACTTGATGGGCCGACTCGCCTGTTTCTGCACTGTAAGGATTCTAGAGACTTTGTAATAGGGGAAGGGGAGAGAAATGAATTTATACAGTGAACCTTTTGGATATCAGAAACTGAGTTTTACAGCATTTGATAATATCAGAAAAATGATTACACAATAAAAGTAATTTCAATAACATTTCCTGTACCTCATACCTCTGTTGCAGTCATACTTTTGCTAGCATACATTGCTATGATTTTATTAATTGGTTCAAAGAAAACTAACAGCAAGTCAAATCTGAAGAGTTAGAGAACCAAAGGAATTGAAGTGAGGGATTGGGCGGCATGGCGGCACAGTGGTTAGCACTGCTGCCTCGCAGCGCCAGAGACCTGGGTTCAATTCCCGCCTCAGGCGACTCTCTGTGTGGAGTTTGCACATTCTCCCCGTGTCTGCGTGGGTTTGCTCTGGTTTCCTCCCACAATCCAAAAATGTGCAAGTCAGGTGAATTGGCCATGCTAAATTGCCCGTAGTGTTAGGTGAAGGGGTAAATGTAGGAGAATGGGTCTGGGTGGGTTACGCTTCAGTGGTTCGGTGTGGACTTGCTGGGCCGAAGGGCCTGTTTCCACACTGTAGGGAATCTAATCTAAATGTCTGGGATATTAAGCCACAAGGAGAAGCTAGAAAAATTAGGAATTTTTTCTTTGAATCAGCGGAAGCTGAGAGGAGACTTGATAGAGTCTATAAAATTTTGAGATAGGGATGACGATCTGAATCTTTCACCCAGAGCTGCAAAGTCTAATACTAGGGGACATGTTTTAAAGGTAGAGGGAAAAAGTTCAAAGGAGATGTGAAGGGCAAGTTTTTTTTACACAGGTAGGAGTCTGGCACGTGCTGCCAGGGGTGGTTGTGGAAACAGATATGAATTGGACATTTCAGGGCCTTCCAGATAAGCTTTTTGAGATCTTCCAAAACTCTGCTGCCGGTACCGAAAACTTATTCCCCTCCCAATCCTGTGCTCACTAATGTACATTGGCTCCTAACCAAATACAGTAATGTTTTAGTTTAAAAATTCTCGTTCATGAAAGTGCAAGGAATGGAGGGATATGGACCAAGAGCCGGCAGAAAGAATTAGTTTAATTTAGCGTCATGTTTGGCACAACATCATGGGCCGAAGGGCCGGTTCCTGTGCTGTACTGTTCTATGTTCAATGTACTGTCAATACCACTGCTACAGTCTTCTGTAGACTTGCAATTTTGGACACCAGACAGGAAATCTATCAAATCTATCTACCGAAAACTTATTCCCCTCCCAATCCTGTGCTCACTAATGTACATTGGCTCCTAACCAAATACAGTAATGTTTTAGTTTAAAAATTCTCATTCATGAAAGTGCAAGGAATGGAGGGATATGGACCAAAAGCCGGCAGAAAGGATTAGTTTAATTTAGCGTCATGTTTGGCACAACATCATGGGCCGAAGGGCCCGTTCCTGTGCTGTACTGTTCTATGTTCAATGTACTGTCAATACCACTGCTACAGTCTTCTGTAGACTTGCAATTTTGGACACCAGACAGGAAATCTATCAAATCTTTCAAAAGCAATGTTGAAAAAATGTTCTTAATCACTGAATCTAATATATTTCACATCAACATTGAATTATCTTTTAATATGTTCAATACATTTTCTGCTTGCAGTTTTCATCCTGTTTCAAAAGCCTAAGGTACAACTGAATATATTCCCCAGGATAGCTGAATGGAGTTGTCAAAGTTTGCTGTTCATTCTGCAGAATTTCCCAGTTCACATCTGAACATTTATCTGTTATGAAATGGAGTATGTTTGTTATCCCAGAATGATCAGAGATGTTTTGAATTTCTAACAGACTTTGAAACAGACTTGAGGTTAGACATGCAAAGTTTTGTTCATGTTAAGTTTTATATTTAAATGATTAACAATTTTCTTATGAATTGTTGAGTCTTTATTTCACAGTTGAACAAACGTATTTATTAACAACGCCATAATTTCTTTTCCTTACTTTTGGAAAGTAAGATCAAGATTGTTTCTTTAAGAATACACATTTTCAGATGAAACAAATGTATTTTACTTTGACTTCAAAAAGTTGTAAGTTGAGCTGAAAATTAGTTTGAAATGTTACTTTCCTCAAATTGCTTGCTGTTCATAAAAATTATAGACTTGAGTATGAATATGCAAAAAAATGAGAAAATAGGGATAATTATGGAATTTATAGATAATATTCTTTGTATTATAAAAGCTGCACAACTGATGAACTACAGAATGTTATATGCAGAGATTTTTGTCATTTTGTGAAATTTGTCTTTATTTAACTTTTAAGGTTGGCAAATCCTAATACTCAATTTGTTGCTTTCAGATGTAATGGTTGACAGTGCTCTGTTCAGCATCATTTCTCAATTAGTTTAATATGATATCTCCTTTGTTTTTAATGTATTGCAGTGAGCTCGGTTATACTTCCATTCATTTTGGATGTAGTGCAAAGCTACACAGACTTTCATTCTAAACCGAGACTGTAGATCTCAGCTTGGACAACAGTTGTAGTACTGCAATTAGTATCACTGCTCCTGGGCCAGTCTATGTGAAAATCATCCACAGTTCTTGCTCCAAAATCTTATTTGCTTGACTCCTGCTGAAACATGTATCTTGATGAGCAGTTTCCAGTGAAACTGTTAATATCTTTACTCTTCACCAATATTGACCAGACATGAGAAATGTTTACTTAATTATGGTCACCTGGAAGGCTATCACTACAGAACCATTCCTAAGTAAAAATTAGCTCTTCAGGACTGAGTCTATTTGTCACCATGACAGCTTTGTTTTTGTTGTGAATTAAAATAGTTTCAGTCCCTTAATTTGTGCCCTTTCAAATGGAAAAAATGTACGGTAGCTTTACAGTGAACAGTTTAACAATGTGAAGATTTCACAGATGTTGCTGCCACACAGCCAATAAAATCTGATGTTCATCGATATGGAACATGGACAGTAGTCATAATAGCATCTATTTCAAATGGTGCTAGAGCCTTTATTTACTTAAGGGTGTAATTAGCTCAAATTGTTCTCCCCATATGCAATACCATGAGTGCAGATAAAGTTTAAAAGGTAAAATGAGGCAACAAAAAACTTTTTACTTTCCTTTGTTGCTTTTCATGCTTTTACTACTGCTTGACGTAACTATTTTTGACTGTTCTACCACAACCTACCCTCCGTAAACTTGAGGGTTTCCAAAACTCTGCTGCCTGTGTCAAAAACATATTCTCCTCCCAGTCCTGTGCTCACTAACGTACATTGGCTCTTTAAACAAATAATGTTTTGGTTTTAAAATTCTCATTTTTGTTTTCAAGTTCCTCCGTGGCCTCTTCCCTCTCAATCTTTATAATCTCCACAACCCTCTGAGATATTGTGTGCTGCTAATTCCAGCTTCTTATGCATCACATTTTGAAACTCCTTCACCATTGGTCACTATACCTTCAGTTCGCTTGATACCAAATTCCAGAACACCTTCTTAAATCTCTCTGCCTCATTTTCATCTTTTAAAAGAACTCTTTAAACATGCTAAATATAACCCGTTGATGCTGTTTTGTCCACCTTTCCCATGGTTCCACCAACACATTAAGGCATCTCTTCCAGTTAATTCTTGCAAACCTAATTTTTTTATTCATTCATTCACAGGATGTGGGTGTCACTGGCTGGACCAGCACTTATTGTCCATCCCTAATTGCCCAGAGGGCAGTTAAGAATCACCCCTATTAGGTGGGTTCAGAGTCATATCTAAGCCAACAGATTTCCTTCCATAAAGGACATGAGTGAGCCAAATGGTTTTATTTCCTCTGACAATCGACTAACTGTTTCATGACAGTTCACTAGTAGACTCTTAACTCAAAGTTCACCACCTACCATGGCAAGATTTGAACCCAGGATCCTAGAACATTACCTTGATCTCTCAATTAATTGCCAAGAGATAATAGCAATAGGCCATCACTTTGCCCAGTGATTAGATGATTGTGTGCAGTTATTTCACTGAGGGGATGGGAGTGTTTGATGGACAGAGCATTACTGATTCAGCTTAATTCTGCTTTCATCCAGCAAGCTCTTTCCAGAATGAAAACGGGATCTTCGTTTACTTTAGTTTGCTCTCTGCAGCTCATCGGTGGTCACCTATTTAAAACAGGGATGAGGTGATTTTTATTTCTCTCTCTGAGGGTTATGAGCCTTTGGAACTTCCTTCCTGAAGAGGAGATGTTAGCAGAGTCCCTGATTATTTTTTACGTCAGAGGTGGATAGATTCTTATCAAGCAAGGGAGTGAAAGGTTATTAGGTGGAGTGGGAATGTGGATTTGTGTTCTCACATCTGATTAACCACAATCCTTGTAAATGATAGAGGAGGTCTGAGGGGCTGAATGGCCTACTCTTGCTCTTTATTTGGATCTTTTGGCCAATTGTAACAACTCTACTGCAGTCCTGACAGATTAAAGCATCTGTATCAAATTTGGAACTCTCTATCCATTTGGGTTGGTTATTCGCTGCTGCTAGAATCTCAGATTTTGTGGAGTTTAAGGTAATTCGGTGAGATCAGTTTTACTCCTCCCCGGTTATATCGGATAAATGAATGCATTTCACAGAAGGTTACAGCACGGAAGGATGCCATGAAGCCCACAGTGCCTCATACTGGCTCCAGGCAACTCACCTGGTGCTAACTCATCTACCTTCTCCCTGTAGTATTGTATACTCACCCTTTTCAGATGATGATCAAATTTCTTCTTGAACGTCTGAATTGAACCTGACTCTAACACTTTCTCAGGCAACACATTCCGGTCCTAACCACTTGCTTCATGCAAAAGTCTGTCTCATGCTGATATTCTTCCATTTTCCAAGTATCTGTGGTGTGACATTCTCAATGTTTCAACAAATGAGAACAGATTTTCCCTACCTAAGTCCACAGAGGCCAGTATCCAGTCACCAAGTCACCTTTTATTTACACGTGGAAAGTCCTTGTCACTGATCCAGCTCCCTCAGAGCCAGCTGTCAGAGTGAACAGAATGTTTGACACTCCTGTTTGTATCTGTCAGCCAGGGCTCCCTGGTTGGAACAGATTAACAGCCCCAGTCAGGGAACTCATATTCTATGAGGTCCATCTGGCTGACCTCATTACAATCACTACACTACTTTGTCCAAAACCCTCATAATTCTGAACATTTCGATCTAAAAATCTCTTGGGGTTCTATTCTCCAAGGAAACCAGTCCTAACTTCTACAATCCACAAAGGAAATTGACATTATCATCCCTGGAACTATTCTCATGAATATTTTTTGCACTCTCAGTATTGCCTTCACATGGTCTTTTCGAGTAAACTTTCTTTTCGCTGTGGCTTGAAACCCTTGAGAATTTCCAGCATATTAACTTCAGGTGGACATTGTGTGCAAAGTGAAATAATTAATGATAATTATGCAAAGTGGCAAGGCAAGGCTGGGCTGGGAGAGTGGGAATATATTTCACAGATGGTCACACCTCTGTAGTACACACTCAGCACTGCACATGCTGGGAAATGTCTCATAAAATCAACACTGAAAATGACAACTACAGCGTTTCTTTACAGCCTTTGAGTGTTCTGTTCAGTGAGACAGAGTGACCTTACTGTGGTGAGATTCACTTATAACAGCCTTTCCTTTTAAAGAGTTTCCCAGGGTTATTTTTCCATTAACTTGCATGTTTAATTTGGCCGATTAGAAGAAAATTATGATCATAATTCAGAACACAGTAAACACAACTGTTACTAGATGCCATCTTTATTCATAGTGCATCCTGACAGCCAGCTGTTCTTGCTTCTAGGACAATTGTTTCCAGAGTGATTTCAACAGTCTTTTTCTTCTCCTGACAAGCATCATTAAATGCATGAATAAGAACTGTGGTAGTCCATTTGGTCCCTCTAACAAGTTCTGTCATTCATGTAGGTTATGGATGATCGCTACCAAGGATTACATTGTTTGGAAAAAAGATGAGAAGACTTTGATATCAATCACTTGAGTTGGAATGGCATAGGTACCAGTAATCCTATCCAATGTTAGTTTAGTGGCTTTCACTAGTCCATGGTGAACGATGTACTGCAAATAAGCCTCAGCAGAAGAAACAGGATGCAGTTTATGACTATATATAGGATATGCTCTTAGGAGGTAGGTCGGACACATACATTTCAAACTGTAGACAATGTGAGTGTCTAACTGCTGTCTGCCTGAACTGCCTTCTATTGCCCTCTGCACTGTCCTCCACCAGTGGCTGAGTTGTTTATCAGACTGGGCAGAGTTTCAACTTCCATCAGATTAACACTGTCATATCCCAATCATTAGAGGTGACATGGTGGCTCAGTGATTAGAGATATTGCCTCACAAGGCTAGGGATCTTGGTTTGATTCCAGCTTTGGGTAACTATCTGTTTAGAATTCTCAAATTCTCCCTGTGTCTGCATGGGGTTTCCTCCCACAATCCGAAGATCTGCAGGTTAGGTGGATTGGCCATGCTAAATTGCTCATAGTGTCCAGGGATGTGCAGGCTATGTGGATTAACTATGGGAACAGCAAGATTACAGGGATAAGGTAGAGGGGTGGAATGCTCTTTAGAGGGTCAGTGTTGACTTGATGGGCTGAATGGTCTGCCTCCACACTGTAGGGATTCTATGATACCCATTAATTTATAAAACATGTTAGCTTCACAATGAATAATGTTCTGTTCCTTTCTCCCTTGTGTACTTATCTAGTCTCAAGTGGATTCTCTTAATTCAATACCAGTAATTTTTGCATAGATTTTCCTATCTCTGTCCAACAAAAAAAGTCTATTAATCAGAGCCTTGAAAGATCCAGTTGACCAAGCCATCAGTGTTTTGGTTAAGAGTGTTCCAGAATTCCTCTATTCTTTATTTGATGAACTTCTTACTTCTTTCTCTTCAACATGACAAGCTCATATTTTAAGATTATGCCCTTGTGTTCTTTTCATGTTCTATCAATGAGATCATCACTTACTCCCTTTTAGCAGAAAGGTGGATGCAATCCAGAGGATTTCTCCTGTTTATGGATAGTTACAAGAGGAGGCCAGCTAGTCAAAGAAAGCATCTCCATGCCCTCTCTGTCCCTGGAGCATCATCTCCAAGTTCTGCCCACTAAAGGGTTCCATGTATTAGGGATACAAATGCTCCTCATCTGTGCTGGCCACCAACTCAGAATAACTGAACTCCATGTCCTGACTTACCACTAGCTGCTCAGAAGCTGCTGCCTGGAGTCCTCTCCTGTGCCCCACTTAGTGGCCAGTCTTTGCTCCCTGCAGATTAACTCGCCTGCAGATTAACTCATCCAAGTGTCTCTACTTGAAACACAGGGATTTCTGCTTACGCAATCACCACTGTGTCCTCTGGTACTCTGCTTCTTCCATTGTTTATGCAGCATGAGGAATAACCTCAGCTTCTCTGATCATGTCCCCACTGTGCAGCTGCCTCCTCTCTGTAGATATGGTGCTGTCCTAGTGTGTTCCTTGTGAATTATGGTGTGAATCTCACTTCACCCCACAACAAGCTTTAACGTGGTTTGTTTAGTGCCTCAGCTGATAACTCGCTAATTTTTGCACTGGGCAGCCGAAACCTCTGCTTCGGCATCTCCTCAAAATTGCTGGGAGGTAGAAATACAGCAGCAAACTAGCATGTGATTCAGGATCATGACTTTCCCAGAATGCTTGCTGCTTTTGGGCATGAATATTTTGCCTCAGCAGAATGGTCATTTGAGCAAGGTGCTGGAGGCTACCTGCAATGTGTTGTGGTTCTGTTTTCTGTGTACATCACTAACGGGGAAATGATGAATGAATAATGTGATTGATAACGTGAGCATCAGTTTGGTCTGAACAGGGTATCTTCAACCTTGAAATACCGCTAACAACTTTTCAAATATATCATAAATGAACCAATGTTTATTTATGTTAATCAATCCCTTATTTGGAACCTTGATGACTATCTTTAAGCACGAGGAGAAGGAAAGAACAACAGGCTGCATATCAATCTCCCCTAGATTTTTAGAATTATTATAAATACTTGATTGCCTCAGTAACCAGATACATTTGTATTGTATCTGTGAGCCAACAGGGTTCAATTTATCGGGTGATTAAAGAGATTGGTCCTTCAAGTGCTGCTTCAAGAAACATCTAACAACCCGCCTGATAGTGCATAGAATCCACACAACAGTCAGTGTACAGAAACACAAGTATTGCAAGTATATTGTCACATCAGTGAATTGTAATCTCTTGATTATCAAATGACTGAATAGCCACAGGACTATGATCCAAACTGATAACTTATCACTACAGTTTCAAAACAATCCTAGATTTACTGGTTACAGTTTAGGGCAGGACGGTGGTTCAGTGGTTAGCACTTCTGCCTCACAGCACCAGGGGCCTGGATAAAATTCCAGCCTTGAGCAACTGTCTGTGTGGAGTTTGCATGTTCTCCTTTGTCTAAATCGGTTTCCGCCAGGTGCTCCGGTTTCCTCCCAGAGTCCAAAGACGTACTGGTCAGATGGTTGGACTGTGGCAGATATGGAGTAATGGGGATAGGTTTGGGGTGCTCTTCAGAGGGTCGGTGTGGACTCGATGGACTGAATGGCCTGCTTCCACACTCTCGGGATTCTATGAACAGAATCCCCCGCATTATCCATTCCCAGCTTCAGAAACCAAAGGGGCCTGCCAATTTCCACAGATTTACAGGGGCAGTGATTTATTTTTAACTTGAGTTAAGGCTCTTTACAGAGTGTGTAAGGCTGTAAGTATCTTCACCTGTTGTTCAAGCAGGAAACTGTTTTTAACATTAAGCAGTCCATCAGAAACTAACTCCTTATTTTGACATATTACCTCAACAATTCACTTCACATGTGCTAACAAATATGCAGCATATGGTGGAACTGGTAAAAGTGCAATGTAGAATGCAGATGGACTTAAAGACAACTATGACCATCTGAAGTCAATGATAATTAAATACTTATGGCAATGAAAGATGCAATTGTACCAGCAATGAGTGGGTAGCAGTCTTCATGTTCCAGAACATATATACTCACAGATAAAGCATTGAATTTTACCCTTCATATTTCCAAACCCCTGGGTTTGATTCCAGCCTTGGGCGACTGTCTGTGTGAAGTTTGCACATTCTCCCTGTGTCTGCATGAGCTTCCTCTGGGTGCTCAGGTTTCCTCCCACAGTCCAAAGATTGGACCACAGGAAATGACATCATCAACTCAAGGAAACCCAAACACATAAATAGAAAGCAGGATTCATCCGGAGGCTCACTGTTGCTGTTACCTAGTAAGGTGACGAAACGTCTGAAAACAAATCTTCCAGCTTAGTGAGCAAACCTACATCCTGAACCTCAACCTGAGCTACAAATCTTCTCAAAACTTGTTAAGTCCAAAGATGTGCAGGTTAAGTGAACTGGCCATGCTAAATTGCCCATAGTGTTCAGGGATGTGCAGGCTAGGTAGGTTATGGGAAATACAGGGTTGCAGGGATAGAGTAGGGGGTGAGTCTGGGGGAGATGCTCTGCAGAAGGTGGAGTTGATGGGCTGAATGGCCTGCTTCCACACTGTAGGGATTTGATGAATGGTTTCGGCTGCATGGACGTCTTCGTTGCAGGTCTATATTGGGCCTGAAAGAGACGAATTAAAACGTGTTGTGAAGTAGTGGGAAGATTCATCACTTGTGTTAGATCATCCAGTTGAATGGAGTGGTTACATTGACCACACAGTGCCTCAGCCTCCAACACCAATGCTTTGCTAAAGAGGGCAGTGCTTTCCAGAATGAGGCAATGGTTAAACAGGTGCTCGATCTGGAAACACTAACAGTGTGTCCGTGTAACACTGGAATGTTGGCATCTGGGAGAGATAGTGGCCTCTTTTCAGTCTCTAAAATGTTAGTGTGAAGTCAATAATCTTTCTTCACCTCACAGCAGGCATGTGCTGTCTGAGCCTTGAGCCAGCTGAAACTCTGAACGGACACTTCTGGGCCCAGAATCCACTAATTCTGTAATCGCGGTGTTTTATTTCCCTTCTTTCTGGAATATCTGTCTGTGCAATGTCCTTTGACAGAAGACGTCTCCCAGGCAGAGCATGGTTTCAACTTTTGGAATTGTTCTTTACAGTTTTTTTATTATGCAGATTTATGCAACAGAACATTATAAGGATATCACTGTTTGATTAGTGCTGTTTATCTTTTGCACATCTTTTATAACACTGCATTAGGTTGCATGAGCATAGAATGTCTGAGACGTTCTTAATTGCTTGTACGTAACACCTAACCAATCGAACAAATTATTGCAAATTGCGTGGGAGAAAATGCCATTTGATCATTTCTTACTTTTCATTCCTTTTCCCTGCAGTAGATTTAATGTCTGCAATGGTTTCTTTTTCTCAGGTATCTTTCGAACCTGACCCATGGGTCAATGCAATCTTTGCTTATTGTTTCAGGAATACTTCTCAGGAGGCTAATTGGATTGTACAGGAATTTTGCACAAGTGAGTTGTCAGATTGAGTTGTCAGATTCCCAGTCTCCCGTGGCCAAAGTACTGAGTTCGCTGAAAGGAGTGTCATGGTCGCTGTAATCAGTCCCGCTCCAATTCTGGAACTCCAGGTTTCTACTCCTGCTTGCTATTCAATGGAATCACCTGCACCTCCCCATACCTCATCTCCACTGGAGTGCTGCAAATGTGGATGGTAGATGAGGACAGAATGGGTCTTAGTGAACTCTTGAACTTAATTGAAATCAAGGCTGAGGCCACTTTGCAGAGGCAACACAGAGTCTACTGGTGCCTTTGGAAATACATCCAGTAAGATGCCATAGGCTTTTGGAGTTGGGAGTTGGTGGGGGGGAAATCAGTGGGGTAATTTGCAAGAATGTTAATACTGGCACGAAGGATGTCAGTCCATTACAAGTTGCAAAATGGAATGATTCCATTGATAGAGAAATGTAATATGTCTATTTTACATATGTGTATAAGGAATAATACATCCCTGTGTTAATATGTTTACAATTGTTTAACATGTTTAAAATAAGGCGGCACGGTGGCTCTGTGGTTGGCACTGCTGCCTCACAGTGCCAGGGACCTGGATCTAATTCCACCCTTGGGTGACTGTCTATGTAGAGTTTGCACATTCACCCTACATCCGCGTGGGTTTCCTTCGGGTGCTCTGGTTTCCTCCCAAAGTCCAAAGATGTGCAGATTAGGTGGATTGTTCATAGTGTCCAGGGGATGTATAGGTTAGGTAGATTAGCCATGGGATATGCAGGGTTACAGGGAGAGTGGGGGGAGGCGGGCTTGCATGGGATGTTCTTTGGAGGGTCGGTGTGGACTTGGTGGGCCAAATGGCCTGTTTCCTCACCATGGGATTCTATTCTGTAAATCTTGGACCTCTGAGCACTTATTTTCAAAGTCTTGCTTCCTGCTGTGATGTTTTTGTTATACTTTTAAGATATTAAATGTATATCCTCATTCATAATGAAAACCATCCATATAAGAACATAAGAAATAGGAGCAGGAGTAGGCCCTCTGGCCCCTTGAGCCTGTTCCTCCATTCAATAAGTTTGTGGCTAATCTTTTGGTCTACTCATGCCCATTTACTTGCCCACTCACCGTAAACCTTAATTCCTGGACTGTTCAAAAATCTATCTTTGCCTTAAAAATATTCAATGAGATAACCTCGATTGCTTCACTGGGCAGGGAATACCACAGGTTCACAACCCTTTGGGAGAAGAGGTTCCTCCTTAGCTCAGTTCTAAATCGGCTCTCCTTATTTTGAGGCTATGCCCGCTAGTTCTAGTTTCGATGTGGTGCTGCATTGAAATTAAACCTATGTTGCAGTAGTAAAACTTCAATCTTGTATTCCTCAGGTCTTTGTCCAATTTTGCAAAGAAATTTTAATGTGCCAACTGCATTCCAAATTGCTCTACATTTGCTCTAGATGAAGCATGGCATATAGTCACAACAATCTGATCATATTTTTCTTTTCTTCAAAGGACTTCAAAGGCCAAATTAGGTTACTCATGAAGTCCCATGGGGCTTAACTAACAGTATAGTGACAGCTCCTCTGGACTATCCTAGTTGAAGGCTAAGTCACCTCTAACTGATTTTTAAAAAATTCTTTACTGTGTTAGGGGTCAAATGAAATTCATTGTAAAATACTGAACATTGTCAGAATGTTCAATTCTTCACACACTGAGTCTTTTGAGAAAACTGGATTGGTTCTGGGGGAATCACCAGAATAATATGAAAAAGCATAGAGGATTGGCTGCACATGGATTTCCATCAGTTTCAAAGGTTGAGTGATTATTTAATTTAATGTTTAGAATGATATAAGTATTCAACGGTATAAAAACCGAGAAGTTATTTCCCCTATTGGGAGAATCCAAAAGCCTAATCTTAAAACTAGAGCAAGGCAATTCAGGAGAGAAATCAAAAGACATTTTCTCACACAGATGAAGACTACAAGCACAGGATAAAAATATATCATTCAGGCCAACCTTCACTAGAACCTTCTTCCTGCATTCCTCATTTAAATCTGTTGCCTCCTCGTTCCTTGTTATGGTTGTCTTGCTTCCTGTACGGCATCCATAATATTCATGTTAACTGTTCCCCATAGCATCAAGTTCCATTTTTGAAGAAATGGCCATACTACGATCAAATCCATGTCCTTAGTGATAGTAACAGCATTCTCAAACCAACTGAGCTATCTGGTTATTGCAATGGCCACTGTCTTCAATGTTGTGATATATTGACTGGTTAATATAACATATTGTAAACAGGAATAATTGGATATGTGGTTAATAGAAGTCAGCATGCTGACATACTCTGACTGACAGTAAACATTGCATTTCACAATATCAATTTTCCCAGAACTAATGTTAAATCCTGTTCCAAGATCAAAGACTAATGGTTCCAAATACATACACTACATATGCAACCACCATCTTGTAGATGGTACACCAGCTGCATATAGTGACACCAGGGTGTACCATCTACAAGACGCACTGCAGCAACTCTTCAAGCCACCTTCCATAGCATCTCCAACCTAACGTTCTCTAGCAGGACAGGGGCAGCTGGCACATGTGGGAATACCACCACCTACACATTCCCCTTCAACCAGACACCATCCTGACTTGGATTGGTATTGCCAGTTTCTTCCCTATGATAGGTTGAAAAGCCTTCAACATCCTGACAACATTGTGGGTGTCCCTAAACCAGATGGACTGCAGTAGTTAAGGAGCTGACTCACTACCGCCACACCAAGGGCAATTAAAGGAGAGCTTCAAATCTGGCCTTGCCAGCAGTACTCGAATCCCATGAGTCAGCTTTTAAAAGTAACTTAATGAAAATTACAGCATTATAAACATTAATTTGATTTGTTTTCCGATTTGTTTATTTGATGTTTTTAATCTATTGGCAAACAGTTTTACTGCAGTGTTAAACCAATGATAGAAATTAGTAGAAATTTGGCTCTTGTAAATTTTTAAATTAATAAAGGTCAGGCAGTAAGTATGATTTATTGACACATAAACTATTAAATGCCATTTGGGTTAAATTAGCTGCACCATATCATTAAAGTAACACCTGAACACATATTCAAGGTTCTTCTATCCATTAATTTGTTTGCAGCTTTAGCTCAATTAAAATAACTAAATTAATATCTTCATTAAAATAATGGACACAGGAATTTAATGTAAGTTGGTTTGCATATCCATTAGAAACATTGTAGTGTGGCTTCCAATCTATTAGTTTTCTATGGTATGGCTTGTAATAGGCAACGCTATCTCTAAATTGTGACAACCTAGATTTAAAATAATTTTACGTGCATTCTGTATAAGCTAAATTTTCTTTGACATCATTAATTTATGAATAATTATTGCCAGTAGCATCTAACCTGATGAAATTTTTGCTGTTGTCCTTCAATTTGCATACAGTAAATTGGTACCTACCTGAAGCACCACTGGATAATAAGCAAAGCATGCTGATATACTGTGAGGTGTGACACCAATTTATAACCAACAGCATAACAACACCTTAAAGCAAACCAAAAAAAAATCCACTGTAAACTGCATCAATTTACTAAACTAGAAGAAGCTTGGGTTGGTTCAGATTAAGCCCAAGAGCACTAATTCATTTTCCTAGAAATCTGCAGCGCATAGATAAGGGCATTCCCTTGAAATTCGTTTTGGCTGCCTAGGTTAATGAGAAATTTATGTGTTATCAGAATCACTTTGAAGGACTCCAATTAACACAGTGGCACAGAGCTGCCACTTGAGGGCAGTAGAATTTCATCTTCTGAATGGCGGAAAGGCAGATTAATCCGAATGGTAAACAACCAAAAACAAAGAACTGTGTTTGCTGGAAATTAGAAACAAAGACAGAAATTGCTGCAGAAACTCAGCAGGCCTGGCAGCATCCTTGGAGAGAAAGCAGAGTCAATGTTTTGGATTCTGAATAAGGGTCACTGGACTGAAACATTAACTCTGTTTCTCTTTCTGTGCAGATGCTGCTAAACCTGCTTAGTCTCCACTTATTTCTGTTTTAATTCTACTGGTTGCTGCACACTGGGGGCTCAGGGAGAACTATTTAATTGGCAAGTGGAAGGTGCAGTCTATCTTAGAGCTTTACCAACTGAATTAATGTTGTGTAATAATGCTGCTATGCTAAGGTATGGATTTATTTTTAACGTTATAAAATATAATAACTGCTTTGCCATTTTGAAGTCTTTATTTGGGCAGAATTTTTTTATTTCTGAAGCTGAATATAGAGTTGGGCTGAAAAGCGAGTGGGACCCCTGCTTGGGTGTGGGGCAGGTTTTCCCAGTGCACTGGCTCGGTGGTTAGCACTGTTGCTTCATAGCACCAGGGACATGGGTTCGATTCCACCCTCAGGTGACTGTCTGTGTGAAGTTTGCATATTTTCTTTGTGCCTGTGTGGATTTCCTCCAGGCGCTCTCAGTTTTTTTTTCCCACAGTCTAAAGATATGCAGGCTACGTGGATTAGTCATGGTAAATTGCACTGTAGTGTCCAGGGGTGCTCATGCTCAGTAGGTAAACCATGGGAAATGTGGGATTATAGGAGTGGGAGGGGTGCCTGGATGGATGCTGTTCAGAGGGTTGGTACAGACACAATGGGCTGAATAGCCTCTATCTGCACTATACAGATTCTAAGTTATTTTAATCTCATTACACAGTCATGCACAAGTAAACGTCAAAGTTTAGCAGTGGGCAGGAAGGGTCTGTTCTGAAGTCTACTGAGACCTACCAGGCTCCAACTCCTGGGTGCTCTGTTTAAATGTTTAAAACACCTTATCTCACCACTGACCCAGCCTTCTTCAGCATCAGTGTTCACTCCCACAGCACCTCCTTCATTTATATAGCGCTTTTCCCAAACTCAGAACATCCAGAAACACTTACAATCAATGATTTTTCTTTGAACATGTGGTCACTGTTGAAATAGACCATAAGACATAGGAACAGGAGGAGGGCATTGAGTCTGTCTGCTGTTCAATAGATCATGACAGACCTTGTAATCCTCAACTCCACTTTGCTGCCCTTTCCACAGAACCTTTGATTTCCTCACTGATTAAAAGTCATCATTAATAATGGGAGATTTATTATACTATTGTGATGTGTACCATTTCCATCCCATCTACCAGCTGTCACACTGCCACTGATTCCAGTCATTAGTATCTACTTCAAATGTCCAAAAGACTATATGTACTTATCTATTCTCTTGACTGCAATCTTTGACCCTAGCAATCAGTTTTGTACTGACAGATCCTTCAAAATTGAATTTAACCATGAGGTGAGCAATCATTGAAACTACTGAACGTGATTTGCTTGCAAAGATCTAGGTGGGGCTGTTTCACTCTGATCCTTCAGCACTGAGCAGAACTCGAAGTGCCCCCCATGGAACAATGTGAGCTGTGAGGAGGCTGGGATGGAGGATCTTCAGCTAAGATCCCACAGCTTTAGATCACTGAGACTTAGCTCACTGCTAAATGGATCCTGCCATCTTGCTGTTTATTGGCAACAAGTTGAGCTCATGCTGTTGCGAACACATAGCTCCTCCCCACACCTACTGAAGCACGTATTTGGAGAACATTCCATGACTCGTTCACTTTGTCGCAAATCTTTTTTGTCTATTAGTCTATAAAGCTGACAATCTTCATATGGCTGTGGCTTCCCTTGCTGTCTACACTCTTTCAATTCTTGCCTCTGACTTTCACAGTGGCTTGAGTTTCTGAGGTGATTTTCTAGCAGGGACTGTGAGGACTTGGAGTTGGTGACGAACCTGCTGCGTATTGCTAATGGATTTGTGATGGGAAATATATTTATTACAGTGCGTTGGTATAAGAAATGGCTGATTCTCGCTTTGTTGAATGCCTTGAAGAACTTCATTAAGTGCTTACAGTACTGACCAACTGCCTAGGGGTTTCTGGAGTGTCAGTTATTGGGAAGGTCACCTTGTTCCATGGAAACTGGACTTCCATTCCTCAGGTAAAATACTGGCTCCTCTTACTGCTGGATACAAACTCAAACATCTCATTTGCAGGTGGTACAGTAATCCATTTTATTACAGACATTAAAATGTTGCCTTGGTCCTTACACTTGACGTATCAACTGAATTTTTCTTCATCCTATGTTTCCCTGTAAAGAACATTCATAGAATTGGCGTCCCACCATGAACATGTAACCAACAAGAAAAATTGGGCTGTTCTTTGCTATGAGTGAACATACAATTCCGATTCTGTTTCAAGAGTAAACTGGCCACGCGATTGTTATATTTAAGAGGATCAGCAATTTGGTCCATTGGGCCTATTCAGTCACTCAACCTGTCTGTTGACTCTTTATTTTTCTATGTACAAGTCTGGCTACAGTTATTGAGGAACAGAAGCTGAACTGAAAGCAAAAAGGCTGTTAGCTCTGAGAGAGCAGATATGAATGCTTGACTAGGAGGCAACCACTCTGAAAGACTGTTTTCCAAAAGAATGTAATCCTTTTAATGACGCAACTACTTTCCTGTAGAATATTAACACAACTTGCTGCATCAAGGCCTTTTGCAACTAGATAAAAACATTGAAAATTAAAAAATATCACTGACCTAAACTCTCAGGAAGTGTTCTGAATACTATATCAACAGTATAAAAGCACCCTTGGGTTCATTAGTGGCAAAACTCAGCGATTCAATCACTTAGTGACAAAATACTTTGTTCTCTCTCTCCCCCTCTCATCCCACTACTCCCTCTTCCTGTTCTCATTCTTCTCTCCCTTCCCTATGCCCATTTCCCATTCCCATGTTCTCCAATAACCAGACTTTGTTCCATTTCATTTTGAGCATTCATATAAGTTTTCATGTCCTGCCAATTTCATATGAATCAGTTTCAGTTAACTTTCAGGTAAGTTTCCTCCATAATGTGCCAATGCCTCCAAGAAACTTCTGTTTGCTGCTTTGTATTGTGTGAAAACCTGCCCAGCAATTGTTTGTATCTTATTTGACAGTGGAGCTGAGAAACACACAATGCTGGAAAAGATAGGGCACAGGAGGAGGCCATTCAGTTCATCATGCAGCCAAGAAAAAGATACTAGCCCTCCATTCAAATCCCACCTTCCAGCCTCTGTTCTTTGGCCATGCAGGGAACAGCACTTCACATGCAGTTCCAGGTTCTGGTGAAATAGTTTCTACCTTAACTACCAAACCAGGGAACCAATTCCAGATCCCATCTCCTTCTGGATAAGAATGTTTTTCCTTGTGTCCCCTCTCATGCTTCTACCAATCACTTGGTAACTGACCTCGTTGCTAAGGAAAACAGGTCTTCCCTTTCCATTCTATCTCAGCCGCTCATAATGTTGCACACCTCAAATAAGATGGCACCATAAGAGTTGACTTATAAACTTTTCACATGAGTACATGTGGCAAAACAGCTAATTCATGAGATACCCCGAGTCTCCTCAGATCTAAGGAAAAGCCCTAGACCCCTCCAATCTTCCCCCTCATTGCTTCAATTTTCAAGCCCTGGCAACATTCTTGTAAATCTCCTCTGCACTCTCTCCAAAGCTATTATGTCCTTGCTGTAATGTGGTGACCAGAACTATGTACACAATTCCAGCTATGGCAAAATCTGAGCTTTGCAAAACTCCAACATGATAGTCATGCTTTTGTTTTCTGTACATTGTCCAGTAGAAGAAATTGTTGCTGGAAAAGCGCAACAGGTCAGGCAGCATCCAAGGAGCAGGAGAATCGACGTTTCGGGCATAAGCCCTGAAGAAGGGCTTATGCCTGAAACGTCGATTCTCCTGCTCCTTGGATGCTGCCTGACCTGCTGCACTTTTCCAGCAACACATTTTTCAGCTCTGATCTCCAGCATCTGCAGTCCTCACTTTCTCCCAGTAGAAGAAAGTGTCTCATTTGCTTTCTTTATTATCTTGTCGAATTGTTTTGCCAGCTTCAGGGGCCTGTGGATGTTCACTCCAAGGTCTCTCACTTCCACTATCCCTCTCAAACTCCTCCCATTTGTTATATATTCCTAGCTTTGTTTGTCCTCCCTAAATACATTACCTCAGACTCAAAGCTGACACTTTCCCTCCATAGTACATTATTGTCTATTTGGAAGAGTCCGTGCATGTAAGCTGCTAGTGCTGGGGATATTGAAGTGTTCATTTAATTTCTGAAACAAGGGAAGTTTTATATGGACAGAGATTACATCAAACCTCTTTGGAATGGTTGAAAATCAATGATTTAATGTACTTTATCTGCCAATGATTACGGATATATTCACTTTGCATCTTCAAATTGTTTTATTTACGTCAAGTTACGGTGACAGGACCCCATTTTACATCCTTTCATATATATCAGGTCTTACATATAGATCAGGTCTATCCTTTGGGGCTTATATTTTAATTGAACTACACTAGTCCCAATATAACCGCATGTCTTTGAGAAGTTGTTGCTCGAAATTGAGAAAACATATTTGTTATTGAGTTACCTTGGAGCAAGGACACATTCGAGCTATTGTTTCTCAGTGAGCCACAAATGTTGAACTAAACTCTCACTGGACTTGGAAAATAGGAAATAAAACAAGACAACATTCTCGGTATCATAAAACCTGTATTAATATTGCACGATAGTGCCAAACTTAGCAACTGAATAGGCATCTCTTCTGACTATTTTAATAAAAGTGTTAAACTCATCAAAGTTTTTTTTCACTCCAGCATCCTAGTTCTCATAAAACAAAGGATTATATCTGAGTATGGTAACAATTTTTAGAGTAGAACCTCTGACTTTTCATACACATGGCAATGATTTCTGTAGTGTACTGAAAATTACACTGTGTATTTTGTCCACTTGAGGCTGCTCTACACATTTGTGTCAGCAGAGGGAGTCTTCCGAGAAGAGAAGAGGAAAGATTCAGGTCGGGGTGACCAGCTCTCCCAGATTATCTGGAATTGCCCCATAATTTGCCTTGAAGGCTTATTCCCTTGACGTGCACTTCATAGATTAACATTTGTTCTGGAATTTCTGGGGTAGCGAGAAAGCAATCTGCTCATAGTTTCCTCTTGCTACTTTACTGACTATTGTTGGTGTTGGCATGTACACCATCCAGACTCTACTGAGAACCAGATAAGAGGCTGGGACATTAAATGTCTTCAAGGCAGAGATTGATAAATTCTTGATGTCACAAGGAATTAAGGGCTACGGGGAGAATGCAGGTAAGTGGAGTTGAAATGCCCTTCAGCCATGATTGAATGGCGGAGTGGACTCGATGGGCCGAATGGCCTTACTTCCACTCCTATGTCTTATGGTCTTATGGTAGCCAATGCTTCTGTAGAACTATACCTCACCAAAAAGCCAAACACCTGCAAGAATGGAAGATAGAAAATCGGTAGACTTTAAAAGAAACTTGGGAGACTATGTAGACATAAAAGACACAATCCACCATTATTCTGCAAATGGATTAAACATGCTGGGCTGGGAAACTGATGGGTCTCTGCAGCCCATTTACTTTTCATTCAGCAAATAGACTACCTACTCACCAGGTACCCGCTCTGATTCCATGTTGAGAATTCTTGGCATCTACTTATTTGGCAAATATAGGAAGATAAATTGAATATTAATGAGGTGAGTATTGACATTAATACAGTATTTCAAAAGCTTTAATTCCCCTTAATTGCAAATTTACTGCTGCCTAGTAAGAAACTTGTCCTGCCATTCAGCAGACGCATAAAAGGTGTGACTATTTGCTCCCAATATTGAGGTAGACAGGCCAATTTCCCATGTGACTCTGCTACAGACTTCACCATGGCCCACATCATTTGGGACCCAATTCAATGATAAATCCAGGAGAAACTTCTTTCTCATAGAGGGGCTAGAATTGGAACTTTACTACTACGTGAAGTGGTTGAAATGAGTATGGAGATTTGTTTACTGGGAAGTTGAATTAAGTATATGAGGGAGATAGGAACAGCAGGATAAATTGCTCGAGTGAAATGACTTAGGATGGTGTTGGGGGAGACTCTGTGGAGCATCTCATTGACCATTTGGACCATTTGAATCTAGGCTTCAAAATCTTTGTAAAATTAAGATGTTAGCTGGTTGATATTAATAGTACGTTTGATTTATTTGGTTATCAATGGAGCCAATCTGAAAATCAAACAACATTTATTTGGGTGCAAGTTGGTGTTCGAGTTAGGAAAAATACAGGGCGGCTTCACTAAGTCATATTTCCAATACCATCTCCTCTCCAGGTTGAGATGCATTGTTATAAAATTTAAAGCAGTTTATTAATACAAACATGTGGAAATTTGGTCAAGCGGGAATTTACTTTTTGTACAGATGGCACACCACATGCTGTTCTGCTGGCAGAACACTCGTTACAGAAGCTACACAACACTTTACATGATATCTGTATACATTCTTAGCCCGAGCCCAAGGCTGGCCTGGTTACACACCATTAATATTATTTGCTTTTGCTGGTACAGAGATGGTAACAGACAGAGCACGTTGATCCAGAGGAGCAAGGAAATAGAGCAGAAGAAAATGCAAGAGAGTTTGCAAAGTTACAAGCTAATATTCCTGGTTGTATTAGAGAAGGGACTTCAAGTTTTTATGCTCTAGCTGCCCTTGGGGAGTCAATATATTCTGATGGGAAGCTGACACCTGAGCTCATTATCAACTATCAAGACAGATTTACTCGTAATAGCACCTCCATTAACCATCGTTACATCCAATCTTCCTCCCATCAGGCATTAATGGACACAATGCAATCTTCTCTGATGATAACAATAGGAGCCTTAAACATAGCAATTGCACTTAAGGGAAATCATAGGCAGACTCCTCAGATTGTCTTTAATCGGGACTACAATATTTTGGGGAATTTAATATTTCTGTAATATCAAATCTCATTGTAATATCATTGAAGCGATCTTATATTACTGCTAGCAGCAGTTGTGTAACTAAAACTCAGTCTATTCATTTAATCATGAATCTGCTTTCCACTACATCTCAATCCAGGGAGTGAGTCTTATATGTGAACCATTACCTGCTGTTTGGAGACTTAATGGAACCTCTCTCTCTCAGGGTTCGAGGAACAGCTTTCCCCTGAGTATCCATTTTGTAATCAACGTACTTGGCTTTGAAATGAGAACTTCTTGGAGAAGAAATAAAATTTTCTGAGAGACAGCAGTGCTCTCTCAGTTTGATACAGAGCGATAAATTACATTGACCATTTCCAGAGAGGGGTTTGAACCCACAACTTCATGTCTCTGAGGTTAAAGCTATTGTGAGGTGATAGATTTTGGTCAAAAGAATAAAAAGACAACTCACTATCTAACTGGAGGGAAATTTCAAAACACGTCAGTGTGAAACTGGGCATCCTTGTGCATGATTCACGAAAGTTAGTGTCAAAAAGTGTGGTGCTGGAAAAGCACAGATCAGTCAGGCAGTATCCGAGGAGCAGGAGAATCAACGTTTTTGATCATAAGGCCTTCATCAGGAATGCCTGACGAAGAGCTTATGCTTGTAACGTTGACTCTCCTGCTCCTCTGATGCTGCCTGACCAGCTGCGCTTTTCCAGCACACACTTTTTGTCTCTGATATCCAGCATCTGCAGTCCTCACTTCCTCCTCACAAAAGTTGGTGTGCAGGTAATAAGGAGGGCAAAAGGAATTTTAGAATTTATTGCCAAAGGAATGGAAGATAAAATCTGGGAGGAGATGATGCAATTGTACAAGGCACTGTTGAAACTGCATCTGGGGTAGTGTGTAGTTTTGGTTCCCATGAAGAAGGATATAATTGCATTGGAGGCAGTTCAGTTCAGAATAGGATCACTAGATGATTTCCAGAGGTGAAAGGTTTGAATTATGTGGAAGACTGGGCATTTTAGGCCTGTATTCACTAAAGTTTAGAAGAATAAGAGGAGGTCTCATTGAGGCATGTAAGATGCTAAAGACAATTGTCAAAGTAGACAATACTTCCCCTTGTAGGGCAACCTAGAATGAGAGGTCATAGTTTTAGGCGTGGGCGTGGCAGATTTAATACAAAGGTAAAGAGGAGTTACCCCTCTCAAAGGATCATGAACCTGTGGAATTTACTAACCCAGTGTGCACTAGACGTTGGGACACTGAATAAATCAAAAGAAACGAGATACATCAATTTTTAGCAAAAGAGTGCAAGTTTATTATACAAAAGAAGCAAAGATGCACCAATTTAGAATGATCTTAAAATAAACAGTAAAAGAAAATTATTTTCCTAGCAATGTCCTTTGCCGACAAAGACAACTATCTTAACTCTAATTTCTGACTTTACTGATGAAGTTTATCCATTTCCTTTCGGCCATTTTCTTGACATTCACAAGATACAATTCTCTCCATTGCTGTCCGTCCTGACAGAAAAACACAGGCAACAGTTACCTGCTTTATTTACTTGTTTATTTTATGTTCATCGCAAATGTTTAAATTTATAGTCATTTCATTAATTAACTAGTAATTGATTTATCTAATCATTTAGTTTAAGTCACCACTTTCTTGGAAATTATGCTTGAACTCAATAACATTCTGATCACTTTAAGCGAAGTCACATTCACAGAATTAAAGCTGAAAGCTAAAAGAACATTGGCAGCCATGCATCTCTAAGTTCAACGACTGACCATCACGATCAAAACAAAAATCAAAACAAAATCTATCAGGCGAAATTTCACATTGATATTTGATTTGTCCAGCATTATTATGTCAGGGTAGTTAGCTCAGTTGGCTGGCTGGTTCATTGGCAATGCAGAGTGCTACCATTGACATGGGATCAATTCCCACACCAGCATGATGGATGCTCCTTTTCAGTCTCTCCCTTTACCTAAGGCATGGTGGCCCTCAGGTTAAAACACGATCAGTCATCTTTTGCTAGTTGAATGAGCAGCCCTTTGGTCTGGTAAGATTATGATAACTTTTGATCAGCTGGGATCATAACAATACTTGAGACAAAGGTACATGGATTCTAGGTATTAAAGATACCTAGGGTTGTAGAGATAATGTGAGAAAGGTGCTGTTGAAGTCGAAGATCAATCATGATCTGGAGTAGGCTTGAAGAAATGAATGGTGTACTTGTGCTCCTATTGCATGGATTTCTACACTGGTGCACAGCCTATTAAAACTTGGGTTTTACATTTAGTTTTTCAATAAGAGGACACATATCTGATTAAAATTTAAATGTAAATGTAAGCTGGTGATTAACAACATAATTTATATGCTGTTTACAAGTGTAACTGTTTATTTGCATGATAAGGGTCTGTTTCAATGATCCTTCAGGTGCACATGTTGAGCAGCAGCTCTGCAGAATTGGGAGAGCAGAGCTTGTGCCAATTTCTATCTGGGCTGCAGCTCAATGCTTTTCCACATTCAGTCGCCTGAAGAGCTTGTATACATTTTATGCATCAGCCATGCTGAAAACTAAATCAGTTGAAAATATATTTAGATTTGTATCTAATAAAATGCTGTGATATTTGTGCTCCATTTGCTCTTCTGTTCCCCGGTGCCCAGATTTAGGATGGGTGCTTAGGTGCCACCAGGCTGAAAGTGCTCTTAAATTGTCATTGTAATGTTTTTATTTCAATATTGACATCACTTTAATGCAGTACAGCTTTCAACAGACCTCTCGCTATCTTTCTTGCATTTACATTAATACTTGTCCCCTCCCCAAACCTTTGGAAATCAGTTTCTAAAATTTCTTGAAAGAGATTTAATTTTAAAATGCCTCAAATGAATTATTTTCTGATTGTAGCAGTGAAGAAATTGATTGCAGGCAATTTAGGGACAGAACTTGGCATTACCATCTGCCAGTGAACAAGGACAAATGCTCATATTGGTTTGGGTCTATGAACCATCTGCAGCAAGTCCACCTGCTTTCCGCATTCAACATATGGTGGTCACTGCCAATGGTTGGCAAGGTCCTCACTACCCACAACTGTTATTTCTATGATTAATTGCTGGCTAGAAGGCACAATGCTAGATAATGTGCTGCCCACACACGGATCAAACAGGTGATTGAGTAATTGGCTAACATGGCTAGACGTTCCTCCCACCCTCCCCCATTACCACTGAATAGCATGAGAGAGATTGCCAGTGCCGTAACTTTGCTCCTCAATACAAGGTCACTGATGACAGCCCTTTGCCCAACCTGAAATACTTTTTGTGCATCTACACATAATCAAATTCATATTGTAATGCATTGCTGTGTGAAGACCTAAGTCAATTTGAGCATTTAAATTGTTTATTGCTTCTTGACCCTCCTTAACATTTAACTCTTCGTCCAAGCTTTTGTCACCTATCCTAATGTCTCCTTGTTTGGTTCGGAGACAATCTTTTTTCTCATTCTATGAAACGTCTTCGGATTTTTACTACATTACTATCTTGTGACATGGAATCTTGTATCTTCTATCTGATGCATGGTGCTGCTGACATATTGCTTTGGATGCCATATTAAGTGCATTTCCAGATTGCTGTCCTTTGAAGACAGTCATCAGGGATTCCAGACAGAGGAACCTTCATTGCAATCGGAGGAGTGGTGTCAGAGGGATTTTGAAACGAGTGTTCAGTAGAAATTGTTAATTTAATCTGCTCTCCTGCGCATCCAGCAGTGACACCTGCCTCAAAGTCAATATGTCTACCATTTTAACTCCAGTCTGAGTGGAGAAGCCATTGCATATTGCTGCTGCATGAAAGCCAGAAGGAAGCTGGTAAAAGCAAATTGTTTTCAGCCGTTTATAGGACCATTCTTTATAGTGGGAATACTCAGGTCCCCTCATGTAAGGCTGAACCACCACACTACGGAGTCCTACCTCTTTAGTTCCCTTGCCAAATGTGATATGGTTCTTGAAAAAAACTGCTCCCTCATTCCTTATATTGGTGATGTTTTTTCTACTACTCATTCACAGGATGTGGGCATCACTGACTAGGCCAGTGTTTATTGGCTATCTCTAATTGCCCAGAAGGCAGTTAAGAGTCAACACATTGCTATGGGTCTGGAGTCACGTGTAGGCCAGACCGGGTCAGGACGGCAGTTTCCTTCCCTAAAGGACATTAATGAACCAGATCAGTTTTCCCCCCACAACCAACAATGGTTTCATGGTCATCATTAAACCCTTAATTACAGATTTTTATTGAATAGAAATTCCACCATCTGCTCCCCAGAACATTATGTGGATCTCTGATTAACAGTCCAGTGATAATATCACCAGGTCACCACTTGCCCTTGGACTTAAGATTTCATTATTTTCACCATTTTCCTTCCTAGAATGATTTAAGTATGATTTAGTAAGATTTACACTGGTTTGAAGAGTTAAAAGCGATGCCAATTTCTAATGCAATGGATGAGTTTCAAGCCCAGTTTAATATCAGTTGCCACCTACCTAAAGCACATCTCTTTGTCACTTGCCCATAGCCTGCTCTTTTCTTCCTCATCAGACAGCCCCTGTTAAGGCATATTTGAGACTTCAAAAAGGATCCAATATTTACCATAACGAGATGAAGCCACTTGTCTTAAACAGCTGGATATCTACGATTTTGTCTGTCAATCTTTTAAGAAAAAGAATTACACTTGATTTCTTAAGAGTTCCCCTTCATCTAATTGCCTGGACAACGTAAACGACTTAAATAGCATTTATAAGCAGACCTCACAATATCTGGGAGGGCAATTACTCAGCAATCTTGGGTCTTTAAAGAGTCAGCCATTAGGCACACTTGCAGATACTTATCAAATACAGTTACCAGTTCTAATTGTCGACTGATTCACTGCTGAAGTTCACATACTCTAACTCTCTTCTTGCCCTGTTTGTATTCTGGCTGGTTAAATCTGATCTTCACCGTCACAGTCTTCAAATTAAGTTTTTTTTGTTTAAAACATTCTTTTTAATGCATGGTATTATGTTTAACTATTCTATATATATTTTCCTGGAAGTCTTATTGGTCAAGCAATTTTTTTCAGTAAGATTAGCTCAGCCATGTTGGCTGTGAAAGACTCATTGGTCCAATTAATCTTGTCCATCATGCTGTTAGGAGAAAGTGAGGACTGCAGATGTGGGCGATCAGAGTCGAAAACTGTGGCACAGCAAGTCAGGCAGCATCCGAGGAGCAGGAGTCGACGTTTTGGACATAAGCCCTTTATCGGAAATGTAGAGGAGGAAGGGGACTGAGAGATAAATAGGAGAGTGGCGATAGGTAGATGCAGGTGGGGCGTGATGTTGATAGGTCGGAGGGGAGGGTGAAGCAGATAGATGGGAAGGAAGATGGATGGGTAGGGCAGTTCAAGAGGTTGGTGCTAAGTTGGAGAGTTGGATCTGGGAAGAGGAGGAGGGAGGGGAGATAAGGAAACTGGTGAAGTCGACATTGATGCCGTGTGGTGGTGGGAGGGTCCCAAGGCAGAAGAGGAGGTGTCCTTCCTCCAGTTGTTGGGTGGCTTGGATTTGGAGGTGGAGGAGGCCCTGGACTTGCATGTCCTTGGCAGAGTGGGAGGGGGAGATGAAGTTCAACTCCACTGCAATGCTTCAGATGAAGGGCTTATGCCAACTTGAACTATCTCCCATGAAATAACATATTTCTTAAAGAAGGGGACCAAAATTGCTCATGTTACTCCAGATGTAGTTTCACCAGTACCTTGTACAATTACAGTAAAACTTCCCTACTCTTATATTCCAATTCACTTGAAATAAGAGCCAATACTCAAATAGCCTTCTTGAATATCTGCTGTATCTGTGTTTTGTGCCCTAATACATCCAAATCACTATGTTGCAGCATTTTATCTCTATTTAAATAATACTCTTCTTTTGCTCTTCCTCCCGAAATGGACAATTTCACATTTTGCCACATTATATCTCTTCTCCCAACTTTTTGTCCACTTACTTAACCTATCACTATCTCTTTGTAAGGACTTGCATGTCCTTAGCGGAGTGGGAGGGGGGAGTTGAAGTTTTCAGTCAGGATTGTGATGTTGTTTAATGCATGTGTCCTGGAGATGTTCTCTGAAACATTCCACAATTTGGCGTCCTGTCTCCCCAGTGTGGAAGAGACCACATCAAGAGCAATGGACACGATAGATGACATGTTTGGATATGCAGAAACATCTCTGCCAGATATGGAAGGATCCTTTGGGGCCTTGGATGGAGGTGAGGGGGGAGGTGTGGGAGTGGGTTTTACACGTCTTGCGGTGGCAAGGAAAAAGTTGTGAATGGAGGGTGGGTTTGTGGGGGTGTGGGCCTAACGTGGGAGTCGCAGAAGGAATGGTCTCTGCGGAATGCTGACAGGGGGTGGGGAGGGAAATATATCTCTGGTAGTGGAGTCTGATTGTAGATGGCAGAAATGGCGGAGAATGATGCGATGTATCCGGATGTTGGTGGGGTGGAAGTTGAGGACCAAGGGATTCTGTTCTTGTTGTGGTTTGAGGGGTGGGATTCATCTTCTTCAAGAACGTGGAATAGGTCATCTTCTGCCGCTACACCAGCTTCATTCCCCACCTTTTACTCCACTACATCGATGACTGTATCAGCGCCACTTTGTGCCCCCATGAGGAGGTTGAACAGTTCATGAACTTCACAAATACCTTCCATCCTGAACTCAAGTTCACCTGGACCATCTGGGACACTTTCCTCCCTTTCCTGGACCTTTCTATCTCCATCTCCAGTGAACGACTCAACATGGACATCTACTTCAAACCCACCGACTCTCACAGCTACCTAGACTACACATCCTCCCATCCCCCCTTTTTGTAAAAACGCTATCTCTTACTCTCATTTCCTCCACCTCCACCGCATCTGCTCCTAGAAGGATCAATTCCACTCCAGAACATCCCAGGTAGCCTCCTATTTCAAGGATCGCAATTTCCACTCCCATGTGGTCAACAATGTCCTCCAGTGCATCTCCTCCACTTCCTGCATCTCCACACCTGAACCCCATTCCTCCAACTGCAACGCTCTTGGTCCTCACCTTCCACCCCACCAATGCATCATCCTCCACCATTTCCGCCACCTGCAGTCAGACGCCACCTCCAGGATACATTTCCCTCCCTACGCCTTTCAGCATTCCACAAGACCATTCCTTCTGTGACTCCCATGTTAAGTCCACACTCCACCAACCCATCCTACACTCCCGGCACCTGACCTTGCCACTGCAAAAGGTGTAAAACCTATGCCCACATATTCCCCCTCACCTCCGTCCAAGGCCCCAAAGGATCCTTCCACATCTGGCAGAGATGTTCCTGCATATCCAAGCACGTCATCTACTGTGTCCATTGCTCTTGATGTGGTCTCCTCTACATTGGGGAGACAGGGTGCCAAATTGTAGAATGTTTCAGAGAACATCTCCGGGACACATGCACTAAACAACCCCACAATCCTGTGACCGAACGCTTCGACTCCCCCCTCTCACTCCACCAAAGACATGCAAGTCCTGGGCCTCCTCCACTGCCAAATCCTAGTATCCCGACGACTGGAGGAGGAACACCTCATCTTCTGCTTTGGGATTCTCGAACCACATGGAATCAATATCATTTTCACCAGGTTCCTCACCTCCCCCCCCCCCCCCCCCCCCACCTTATCCCAGATCAACCCTTCCAATTCAACACGGCCCTCTTAAACTGTCTGACCTGTCCACCTTCCTTCCCCCCTGTCCACTCCATCCTCCACTCCGACCTTCACTATCACCCCTCCCACCTTCATCTACCGTTTTGCATTCCTAGCTACCTTCCCATCAGCCCCACCCGCTCCTATTTATCCCTTAGCCCCTTTGTGTACTCACCCCCCCCCCCCCCCGATATTCCTGATGAAGGGCTTATGCTCACAACATCCACTCTCCTGCTCCTCGGATGCTGCCTGACTGGCTGTGCTTTTCCAAACCACCACCTTTAGATTTTCCACCGAGTTTTGTGTTGTCTGCAAATTTGGCTACACCACATTCACTTCTTTCCTCAACTTCATTAGTATATGTTAATATGTTGCAATCCCAGCTCTGATCCCTGTGGAATGCCACTGGTCATGGGTCACTGACTTGGAAAAGAACCACTGATTCCCACTCACTGCCTCCTGCCCATTAGCTAGTTATCCAAGCTAATATCCAAACTCCAACACATTGGGCTCTTATCTTATGACTTAATCTGCTTGAAGTCCAAATGCAACACATCTAATCCCTCTATCCACTCTGGCTGAGACTTCCTCAAAAGATTCTGATAAATTAGTCAGACGTGATGTCCCTTTCTTGAAACTCTGCTGACTCTGCTTGATTAAACTATAATTTTCCAAATGCTCTGCTGTTACTTCCTTAATAATTGATTCCAATATTTTTCCAACAGTAGACATTAGGCTAATTGGCCTATGCTTCTCTCCCTCTTGAAATGGAGTGTCACATTAACAGGTTTCCAATCCTCCAGGACTATAACCAAACTATAACCAATCTATAACCAATGCATCCACTATCTCCGCAGTTAGCTCTTTTAGGATCCTTGGATGCAAGTCATCAAGGCATACAAGTTACTTGTAAATGGTGAAACTCTTTCATGAAAAGAATAATATATTTGCTGAATAAATTACCAGAGGAGCAGATGGTACAAATAGTTCTGGATTAAATGAGAGATACCTGAAGAAAGAAGAGATTGATGGATCTGATGAAAATAGGTTGTGTTGAGTTGATTTCTCGAAAAAAAAAACCTTGTTGAGCCAAATTCTTGTTATTAAAAATTTCAGGGCTTTCACATTGTTAAGTGATGTGTGTCTGATGAAGTTAACACATATGTGCATGGGAACAAGTTAAATGATGGAAGCCAAATGTAACTAAAACTAAAATGCCCTGAAAAATTAAATTTTCACCTCAGTGTTTATATGAAATGAAAATATCAAGCAACTATTTAGCAATAATAATGGAGCACTGTTTTAATTTTGTTGTAACAGCTGGATACTGCATTTCTCTGTTCCCACATTACCTTCACTGAGATTTATTAGAGAATTTCAGTTTATGGTGCATAGCATCCATTTGCTTCATGGTTTATGGCTCTATTATTCCTGCTTCTTTATAAAAGTGCAGGCTGTAAAACAGTTCAATTGTTTCTCTGTAAATCACATTAACTATACAGTGAATGAAGTTCCCGCATTATTTTGCATGAGAATTTTTTTTGTTTAGTTCTGGTCATGGATTGCAAAGCAGCACAGGTCAGAATTTAAACCTCTTCCCGACTTTTCCTAACTGTTTCATGCCGGGTTTCGCGGGACAATGTGCTTTTAATTAAAAGGATGTCACGGAAAGTACATGGACAATTTTCCAATAATTAGACAAGCTATTTCACAATTATATCCTTCCTATCAGCATTCATGGCACCACACGAAAATATATGAAAAGGCTTCCTCAGTGTTCAAATTAATAGATTTTAAATATGTCCTTTATTAAGAGTGTTTACAATTCTTTTGTAATTAGGGCAAAGGGAAAATCTTCACTTAAAGTACCTAACATAAGACCAAAGGACCATGGAACATTGGAGCAGAAATTAGACTTTTCAGCTCATCTAGTCTACTCCACCTTTCAATCATGGCTGATGTGTTTCTCAACCCCATTCTCCTGCCTTCTCCCATAACCTTTGATCCCCTTGCCAATCAAGAACCTGTCTATCTCTGACTTGGCTTCCACAGCCTTCTGCAGCACTGAGTTCAACAGATTCGTCACTCTGGCTGACAAAATTCCCCCTCATTTCAGTTCAAAAGGGCTGTCCCTTCTGTCTGAGGCTGTGTCCTTGGCTCCTGGTCTCTCCTGCTAGCAGAAACATCTTCTACATGACCACTCCATCCAGAATCCCAGCATTCTGAAAATTACAATCAGACCCCCTCATCCTTCTAAACTCCATTGAGTCCTCAATGGCTTCTCATATGACAACCTTTCATTCCTAGGATCATTCTTGTAAACCTCCTCAGGACCCCCTCTAACGCCAGCACCTTCCTTAGATATGAGGCGCAAAATTGCTCACAATATTTTGTGCCTGAACAGAGCCTTAGGCAGCCTCAGCAGTACATTTCTGCTCTTGCGTGCCAACCCTCTTGAAATGACCGCTAACATTGCATTTGCCTTTCTAATGGCCAACTGAACCTGTAAGAGAATCCTGAACTAGGATCCCAATCATAGAGTCAAAGTGTTATACAGCATGGAAACAGACCCTTCGGTCCAACCAGTCCATGCTGAACATAATCCCAAAATAAACTAACCCCACCTACCTGCGCATGGCCCATATCTCTCCAAACATTTTTTATTCATGTACTTATCCAAATGTCTTTTCGACATTGTAATTGTACCCAGATCCATAACTTCCTCAGGAAGTTCATTCCGCATGCAAATCACCCTCTGTGTAAAAGAATTTGCCCCTCAAGTTTTTTAAAATCTCTCTCCCCTCATCTTAAAAATGTGCCCCCATCTAGGGAAAACACAACTACCATAAGCCCTATCCATACCACTCCTTATTTTATAAAATCTATAAGGTTGCCTTTCAACCTCCTACGCTCCTGCAAAAAATGTCCCAGCCTATCCAGACTTTCTTCATAAATCAAACCTTCCATACCCAGCTATATCTCTTCTGAACCCCTTCCAGTTAAAAATATCCTTCCTATAACTGGGTGACCAGGACTGTACAACTGATCCTGTACAACCTCAAATATGACTTTCCAACTCCTATAGACAAAGGACTGAGCATTGAAGGCAAGCATGCCTAATGCCTTTTTAGCCAACTTGTCCATGCGTGATGCAAACTTCGAAGAATTATAAACGTAAATCTCTAGGTCCCTTTGTGCTTCAGATTTCTAAAGACTTTCCCCATTTAGAAAATAGTGATCACCTTTATTCTTCTAACCAAAATGCATAACCTTACACCTTCCCACATTACATTCCATCTGCCAGATCTTTACCCACTCTCCTAACCTATTGAAGACCTTCTGCAGCCTAAGATAAAATTGAAATGCTTCCACTTTCAAGATAGGAGTCATAGAGTTATTATTGCATGGCAAAAAGCCATAAATCCATTGAGTCCATGACAGAATTTGGGAGAATATTAATGACAAGAATGAATGTAGGAGTTAAAGGAAATCCTTAGGAATGTGGTTGTAATTTGGATGACAACTTTCCCAATCAATAATAAATTTTATTGAAATATCTGAAACATTTCAGTCTAGAATTGTGATTCATCATTATATGGATTCAATATTCCGTTCAGGTGGAGGTCTCTGAACAAACAACTAGCATTTGCCTTGTTAAGTGGAATACTTAACAAATATTAAGGTTATTTCGTTTCAGTTGTAAGTGCAGAACTAATGGATACAAATACCGAAAAAGCACAATTTGAGCATTCTGTGATTAGAAGGAAGTTCCCTCTCCCAAATCAGTGGATATGGAATTCTAGAGAACAACACCAACTTACATTTAAATAGTGCTTTCAGGCTATCAGAATGTTTCAAAACACTTCATAGGAGTTTCAATGGCTGAGGGAGTGCATGTAATGCCAATCAAGTGTGTTGCTTTGTTCTGGATGGTGTCAAGCTTCTTGAGTGTGTTGGACCTGGACTCATCCAGGCACGTGGGCGGCATGGTCGCTCAATGGTTAGGACTGCTTCCTCACAGCGCCACGGACCTGGGTTCAACTCCAGCCTCAGGTAGCTGTCTGTGTGGAGTTTGCCCATTCTCCCAGTGTCTGCATGGGTTTCCTTCAGGTGCTCCAGTTTCCTGCCACAATCCAAAGCTGTGTAGTTAGGTGACTGGGCCAAGCTAAATTGCCAATAGTGTTCAGGGAGCTGTAGGTAAGGTGCATTAGTCAGTGGTAAATGTAGAGTGATAACTTAGAGGGAATGGGTTTGGATGGGTTACTCTTTGGAGGGTCGGCGTGGGCTAAAATGACCTGTTTTCACACTGTAGGGATCCAATGATTCTAATGTGTGCCGTTTAGATGGTAGAGTTACTTGCTGCAGAATTCATAGCCTCTGACCTGCTATTGTAGCAACAATACTAGCCCAGTTTAGTTTTCTATCAATGGTAACCCCCAGGACACTGGTAATGAGGGATTCAATGATTTCTAACGCCATTGACTGTTAAGGGGTGATGATTAGACTCTCTTGTTGAACATGCATTATGGATATATTACTATATAAATCAAGTTGGTTATGTAAAAACATACATGTAAGACAATCAACGATAGACAGTAAATGTTTAAATTACAAACTCAATTTTAGCATATTGTATCTAAATAGGCATTGCCAACTAGCTTGCAAAAGATCACCTAGACCCTGCATTTCCCTTCCATCTGAGAAGAAAATATGAAATGTGTTTGACTGCCAGGTGTTAAACAGTCAGTCAGTGAGTTTGACCTGCTTGTCCCCGAATAATAGTGACAGTAAGATAAGATATTTGAAGGTGCACTATAATTTAGTATGCATTTGAAACCAGTTTAAATTGGTACAAAATTGAATTGGTTATAGTTCATAAAAACATTGTGTATGGTAGGGCAAGTAAAGATTTGTGATGGTAATAATTCAAGCTCCATGACTTGATCTTTTAATGCCATCTTAATAATGCTGCTTACTAGTGCAGTATGCCTGGATATTCTGACAAATAATTGCATGTGAAACTGAAATACTCCAGAAGTTTTTTTTTTGGATTAAGCTACAGAAATAAGCAGCAAATATATGAACTCACTTCTTTTATTGCGAATCATAGAACCCCTACAGGGCAGAAACAGGCCATTCAGCCCAACAGGTGCACACTGACACTCCAAAGAGCAACCCACCCAAACCCATTCCCCTACCCTATTACTCAGCATTTCCCCTGACTAACACACCTAACCTACACACCATGGTTATTGAGCATGGCCAATTCACCTAACCTGCACATTTTCGGACGGTGGGAGAAAACCCATGCAAGACAACTGGAGAATGTGCAAACTCCACACAGCCAGTCACCCGAGGCTGGGATCAAACCCAAGTCTCTGATGGTGTGACGCAGCAGTGCTGACCACTGAGCCACTGTGCTGGCCCTAATGCTAAGTAATGAATAGAAGCCTGTACTATAGGGCACCATCAACGACAGAAAGATTGGGTTAGAAATGCTAATCAGGTTATACCTTGACTGTGCTTAAAGCTTTTAGACTGGATAAAAGAAAGGAAGATTTAGGGAAGCAAGTCATTCTGTTATTCTAATCCATATTTCTGCTATTGTTACAGGTTGGGCGGCATGGTGGCACAATGGTTAGCACTGCTGCCTCACAGCGCCAGAGACCCGGGTTCAATTCCTGCCTCAGGCAACTGTCTGTGTGGAGTTTGCACATTTTCCCTGTGTCTGTGTGGGTTTCCTCCGAGTGCTCCAGTTTCCTTCCACAGTCCAAAAATGTGCAGGTTAGGTGAATTGGCCATGCTAAATTGCCCATAGTGTTAGTTGAAGGGGAATGGGTCTGGGTGGGTCCCTCTTTGGAGGGTTGGTGTGGACTTGTTGGGCTGAAGGGCCTGTTTCCACACTGTAAGTAATCTATTCTAATCTGAACTTGCTACTTAAAGATGGTTTCCATGTCATCATTGGTTCTTTTACCATCCATCGCCTACTCTGCTAAACTTCTCAATATTTTGAACATTTCTATCATGTTATGACATGGGGTAAACCCTCCTGCTTATTTTACCTGGCAACACAGAAAAGATTTATCCTGTGTAGTAATCTGTGAAAATTTGAGAGGTCAAGAACTATTTAAAGTAAAAATAAACAACTTCATTTCTTAAAGTATAACAGGAAATGATTAACTTAGAACTATTTACAACTCCTTCCTCTAACCTATCTTTTACTTTCCCCTTCTACAATACTAGTCCAATAAAACTCCCGATTAAGACTTACAAAACAAAACGTTTTATCTCAAAACCCAGGCAGCTTTCGGCTCTTCTCTGTATTCCTGTCGTCTTTTTGTCTTCTTGGGGATTCTGCTTCACAGGTGACGGATCGATAAAAGTACCTTTAAGAGAGCTATTTTTCAGGCAGTCTCTACATGCTGGCTTGGCTGTTCTCCTACCTCTCACCCTCGGAACGCACAGCCCTCCACTCCCTCCGTTCCAACCCCAACCTCACCATCAAACCAGCTGACAAGGGAGGCGCAGTAGTAGTTTGGCGCACCGACCTCTACACTGCTGAGGCCAAACGCCAGCTCGCAGATACCTCCTCCTACTGCCCCCTTGACCATGACCCCACCCCCCACCACCAAACCATCATCTCCCAGACCATCCATAACCTCATCACCTCAGGGGACCTCCCATCCACCGCCTCCAACCTCATAGTCCCACAACCCCGCACCGCCCGCTTCTACCTCCTGCCCAAAATCCACAAACCTGACTGCCCCGGACGACCCATCGTCTCAGCCTGCTCCTGCCCAACCGAACTCATCTCCGCATACCTCGACACGGTCCTGTCCCCATTAGTCCAAGAACTCCCCACCTACGTTCGTGACACCACCCACGCCCTCCACCTCCTCCAGGATTTCCGCTTCCCCGGTCCCCAACGCCTCATCTTCACCATGGACATCCAGTCCCTGTACACCTCCATCCCCCATCACAAAGGACTCAAAGCACTCCGCTTCTTCCTTTCCCGCCGTACCACCCAGTACCCTTCCACCGACACCCTCCTTCGACTGACCGAACTGGTCCTCACCCTGAACAACTTTTCTTCCCAATCCTCCCACTTTCTCCAAACAAAAGGAGTAGCCATGGGCACCCGCAGGGGCCCCAGCTATGCCTGCCTCTTCGTAGGGTATGTGGAACAATCCATCTTCCGCAACTACACTGGCCCCACCCCCCATCTTTTCCTACGCTACATTGATGACTGTATCGGCGCTACCTCGTGCTCCCACGAGGAGGTTGAACAGTCCATCCACTACACTAACACCTTCCACCCCGACCTCAAATTCACCTGGACAGTCTCGGACTCCTCCCTCCCCTTCCTAGACCTTTCCGTTTCTATCTCAGGCGACCGAATCAACACGGACATCTACTACAAACCAACCGACTCCCACAGCTACCTAGACTACACCTCCTCCCATCCTGCCCCCTGTAAAAACGCCATCCCATTCTCCCAATTCCTTCGTCTCCGCCGCATCTGCTCCCAGGAGGACCAGTTCAAAATACGTACAACACAGATGGCCTCCTTCTTCAAGGACCGCAATTTCCCCCCCGACATGGTCGACGGTGCCCTCCACCGCATCTCCTCCACTTCCCGCTCCTCCGCCCTTGAGCCCCGCCCCTCCAACCGCCACCAGGACAGAACCCCACTGGTCCTCACCTACCACCCCACCAATCTCCATGTACAGAACCCCACTGGTCCTCACCTACCACCCCACCAATCTCCATGTACAGAACCCCACTGGTCCTCACCTACCACCCCACCAATCTCCATGTACAGAACCCCACTGGTCCTCACCTACCACCCCACCAATCTCCATGTACAGAACCCCACTGGTCCTCACCTACCACCCCACCAATCTCCATGTACAGAACCCCACTGGTCCTCACCTACCACCCCACCAACCTCCATGTACAGCGCATCATCCGCCGTCACTTCCGCCACCTCCAAACAGACCCCAGCACCAAGGATATATTTCCCTCCCCACCCCTATCAGCTTTCCGTAGAGACCACTCCCTCCGCGACTCCCTTGTCAGATCCACACCCCCCACCGACCCAACCACCACTCCCGGCACCTTCCCTTGCAACCGCAGGAGGTGCAACACTTGCGCCCACACCTCCCCCCTCACTTCTCTCCAAGGCCCCAAAGGAAACTTCCATATCCGCCACAGATTCACCTGCACCTCCACCCACATCATCTACTGCATCCGCTGCAGCCGGTGTGGCCTCCTCTATATTGGGGAGACAGGCCGCCTACTTGCAGAGCGATTCAGAAAACATCTCTGGGATACGCACCAAGCAACCCCACCACCCTGTGGTCAACCACTTCAACATCCTCTCCCACTCTGCTAAGGACATGCAAGTCGTGGGCCGCTTCCACTGCCATATCCTAGCCACCCAACGCCTGGAGAAAGAACACCTCATCTTCCACCTCACAGCATTTCAACTCCCCCTCCTACTCCACCGAGGATATGCAGGTCATTGGACTCATCCACCGCCAAACCACAAGAACGCGACGGTCGGAGGAGGAGCGTCTTATCTTCCGACTGGGAACCCTCCAACCGCAGGGGATGAACTTGGACTTCACCAGTTTCTTCATCCCCCCTCCCCCCCCCTTGTCTCAGCCGAATCCCTCCAGCCCGGCATCGCCTTCCTGACCTGCAGTCTTCTTCTTGACCTCTCCGCCTCCATCCTACTCCGACCTATCACCCTCACCTTGACCTCTTTCAACCTATCACATTTCCAACGCCCCTCCTCCAAGTCCCTCCTCCCTACCTTTTATCTTCTCCTGCTGAACACTCTCTGCTCATTCCTGAAGAAGGGCATGTGCCCGAAACGTCGAATCTTCTGTTCCCTGGATGCTGCCTGACCTGCTGTGCTGTTCCAGCAATAAAGTTTCAGCTTTGATCTCCAGCGTCTGCAGACCTCACTTTCTCCTTGGCTGTTCTCCTCCCAACTGTTCAATTTTTCCTGGTCTTATACCCCCCCCAAAGCATCGGATTGTGTCATTGGCTTTAAAGATTGTCAATTTACTCAGTTCAAACTTAAATGGAATTTAGTATTTTCAGGATATAATTTAAACCAATTGGCTGAACTTGAATTTGTTTTTGTCCCATAGCAACTCAGCCAGTGCTATCTGTTCTGAACCAAATGTTACATTGTAAATTCTCCAGCATCTGGTGTGCTTGTGCCAAGTCCTTCACTCTCTTAAAGGTACAGTACACTTCTACACCTTTTTAACAATCAAAACATCTATCAAACTTCTTTTATGACCAACCTTGAAAAGTGTGCTGATTTGAACCCCTTTATACCACAATTGTTAATGATTTACTCAAAGTAAATAAAATCCTCAATTTGCCTGCCTGATAGAATCAGGTAAACAAAAAATACTGACCACGTTCCTTTACTTGACAAGAAGTACTGTTTATTACAAATGTAAAAGACTATGAAATATCAATATACAACTCGACTAGTTGTAACTTTAATACCCTTTCACATACATATACAGCAGTAACAAGCAAAAAAATATCGGTGTTATAAGTGCGGTGAGCACAGTGGCTCAGTGGTTAGCACTGCTTCCTCACTGCACCAGGATCCCAAGTTCGATTCCAGCCTCGGGTAACTGTCTGTGTGGAGTTTGCACATTCTCCCTGTGTCTGCGTGGGTTTCCTCTGGGTGCTCCGGTTTCCTCCCACAGTCTAAAGATGTGCAGGTCAGGTGAATTGGTCATGCTAAATTGCTCATAGTGTTAGGTGCATTAGTCAGAGGGAAATGGGTCTGGGTGGGTGACACTTAGGAGGGTTTGGTGTGGAGTGGTTGGGCTGCAGAGCCTGTTTCCACACTGTAGGGAATCTAATCTAAAAGGCAATGTACCTGGGAAACATTGTTCAATAGCATCAGTCCACAGGATTTTGATGAGATGTTCTTTTTTAATCAAGTGCTTCTGTTCTACTCTGTGGACTCTCTTCTACACAGGGAGCAGACTGATAAATACACTCAAGTCATTTAGTTACTGGTTAAAATCAACAGCTTATAGCAACTGATTGGAGAAAAGAACTGGCTTTCTTCAGGCTTTGGCTACTTTTACTACAGAGATTTAGAGACATGGCTTGCTTCTTCTTGTCTGGAGACCATCTTCCCAAGTATCATCCACACACATCAGCTGTTGGGCTGACCAGGAACCATTTAGACAGTTATCATCAGAGTGAATGCCCCTGGCTTCCATAGTTGGCCACAACTGCATAAACCATTCAGCGTTCTGTTGCTGGCCAAATCTCACTCTGCGCACATACCCCCGAGCCATACCATCTTATCCCACCTCCTCCACTATTTGCAAAGTAACACTGCAAACATTAATCACAATGAGTTCCAGTAACTTGTTTTCAAAAGTGCAGCAATCCCTTTTACAGTCCTTGGTTTTTAAAATAGTCCACCATCAAAAATAAAGAGAAAAATGCTTCTCTTTCCTATCAAAGATAACTTCTTTGATCAAAACATGTAACTGAAGTTTCTCAGCACCAGAATCAGTCTTGAAAATCTTTTTTGGACTTTCTTTAAAGTCTTGACATCCTTCTTAATCCAAAACACCCAAATTGGGCACAAATCAGAATTTTATTAACAATTTCCTTTAATTTTGTACTCTATTGTTCTCTACATTTGAAGCCCAGAATCACCTGTGAATGTTTAATAATTTCTTTCACTCATTCGTGGGATGTGGGCCAGCTTTAATAAATTCAGGGCCAGCATTAATTACCTATCCCTAGTTGCACTTGAGAAGTTGATGGTGAATTGCAACCTTTAACCACTGCAGTCCTAGTGGTGTCCGTAGACACACTATATTTAGGGAGCAAATTGACCCAATGACACTGAAGGCACGGCGATATATTTCCATGTCAGGATGGTGAGTCATTCGAAGGGAAACTTGCAAGTGGTAGTGCTCCCACGTGCCTAGTGCTTTTGACCTTCTGGATGAAGGGGTTATGGATTTGGAACGTGCTGTCTTTGGTGAATTTCTTAGGTGCATCTTGTCAGTGGTACACACTGCTGTTACTGTGAATCAGTGGCGGAGTGACCAAATGTTTATGGATTGTGTGCCAATTAAGCAGGCTGCTTCATCCTAGATGGTGTCAAGTTTCTTGACTGTTATTAGAGCTGCACCCATCTGACATTCACTAACAGCACTGCATGCCATCGACAAGATGCACTGGCAGCAGTTCACCAAAGGTCCTTAAACAGCACCTTCCAAACCAAGGACCACTACCATCTTGAAGGACAAGGGTAGCAGATACATGGGAGCATGACCAGGCCATTTCCCCTCCAAGCCAATCACTATCTTGAAACATTAGAAAGACATTGCTGTTCCTTCAATGTCGTTGGGTCAAAATCCTGGAACTCTCTTCCTAGTAGCCTTGTGAATATTGGGAGGGGAACATACAGGCTGCCTGTAAGATTAGTAACTAATATGGTCGGTGTGATTGCATACTTGCCTGATCCTCAAAACCTCTATGTACAGTTGTAATTTTCAATGATGTGTGTATATTTGATGACAAATTCATTGTGTTGTGGAGATACCTACACCGAATGGACTGCAGCAGTTCAAGGAGACAGCTCAACACCGCCCTCTCAAGGAAAATAAAGGTTGGGCAACAAATTCAGGACTTGTCGGTAATGTCTACATCCCAGGAAAGAATATGTGTGAATTCATGTGACTGTCAGGCATGAAAATTATGCACTTGTATAAATCCAATGATTACTTCCAATGATTTGCCATTGGCAGTTCTGTGAATTTCAGATCTGGAAACAGTTGTCCCAAATCAATCGCCTCAGTTTGGAAATTAATTTACAACAGAACATCACTTGAAGATTTAAAATATGAACTTGAATGCAAATTGTAAGTTGAATTTCTAATAAGCACAGAAAAAAAACACAATAAGTTGTGCAGAATCAGCACTGTACATCTGTTGGATGTGTCACTGGTCAGATCTTTTTTTTTCTCATAATTTCAATAGCAGTTTGTTTATTCTCCAATTGGTACTTTAGCTGTGAGTAATTAGATATTCATTTTATTCATGCTCCTCTATTTTACACAGTGGAAAAAAAAAACTGGCATTAAAACTTGCTAAGCAGTCGAGTGAGCAAAAGCCCAGCTTAGCAGAATCTGTTCTAATGAATTGCTTACTTCTGAAAGTGAAGAAATTCATCTGATAGGAATATTGATGGTCTGCTGAAGGAAGACAATTCTCATGTTGAGAGTGTGTTGCTGGAAAAGCACAACAGTTCAGGTAGCATCCGAGAAGCAGGAGAATCGTTATTTTGGACCGGAGCCCTTCATTAGGAACGATGAAGGGCTCCGACCTGAAATGTCGGTTTTCCTGCTCTTTGAATGCTGCCTGACCTGCTGTGCTTTTCCAGCAACACACTCTCAACTCTTATCTCCAGCATCTGCAGACATCACTCATGTTGACAACCTGGAGTATGATTCCATGCTTGCCTGATCCTCAAAATTTCAATCCACAATTATAATTTGCAGTGACGTGTGTATTTGCTGACAAAATCATTTTGCAAAATGACGCAAGACGTTTTTGTCAAGAAGCAGAGGAAGGTAATCAACATTCTCCTCAGACCAGAATTTAATTTTTACTAAGTTGGAACCTTTCAGTGACAAAAGACCCCAAGTAACAGAAATTGTCACAGGTTTTGGCTTACATTGCCTTGGACAGCAAAATTTCTAAAATATTAAAAATTTCAGAAAGCAGAATGGAGTTAGAAAATGGGAATATGATCTGAGCAAATATACTTAGTTTGTTAATTGGAAATGTCAGTATAAGGGATTAGGTGTTGCCATGGAAAGTAATAGGTCACAATCCTTTGCCTGCGGGATCTGGTTTCACATTCAGACAGATGGGATGAAAATTCCCTCTTCATCAGCATTAAATGTTTGATGTGAAATTAGTTCTGGCTGAGATTTATTTTATCAAGTTTCTAGTGGAAATGAATCCATGGCACAAAAGTACCCATTACTCAGCTTAGGTTGGCCCTAACTTGTGTCTTACTCAAATGTTGCCAGGATTATCCGACAGGTGTTGGAAATATTACACACGAACAAAGCAGCAGTATTCTTGATGCTGGAATTAATTTTCTGGATTCTGGATTAGTGGTGCTGGAAGAGCACAGCAGTTCAGGCAGCATCCAAGGAGCTCCTTGGATGCTGCCTGAACTGCTGTGCTCTTCCAGCACCACTAATCCAGAATCTGGTTTCCAGCATCTGCAGTCATTGTTTTTACTTCATTAATTTTCTGGAGCCAGGTGACAGGACCATTAAACTGTACCCAGTCTATTGCCATATAAACCTACCAGATCCTGAAACTGACAAAAAAAAGTGCCTTACTTCTCAAGACTGGCATCCTCCATGCTAGTGGTTCCCATGCACCATGAATTCCATGTGCACTCATGTCAGGTGTGCAAGTTTCATCAAAGATCATATACACATTCTCAGCAATACACACACATGTCAGACTATTTTCTAAACTAGCTATTCAGAGACATTAGATTAGATTCCATACAGTATGGAAACAGGCCCTCCAGCCCAACAAGTCCACATCAACCCTCCAAAGAGTAACCCACCCTGACCCTATATTTACCCCTGCCTAATGCACCTAACACTATGGGCAATTTAGCATGGCCAACTCACCTGATGTGCACATGTTTGGATTGTGGGAGGAAACCGGAGCACCTGGAGGAAACCCACACAGACACGGGGAGAGTGTGCAAACTCCACGCAGACAGTTGTCCCAGGCTGGAATCAAACCCGGGTCCCTGGTGCTGTGAGGCTGCAGTGCTAACCACTGAGCCACCGTGCTGCATTATTACATAGCTCTGTAGCAGGTTGACTTGAATCTGGGCCTCCTTGCTCAGAGGCAGTGATGCTACCACTGCACCACAAGACCTCTTGTACACACATTGGGTTAGAATTACCCTCACCAGCACGGTCCCATGGGCATCCTCATCATTGAAATTGATCCTACTTGTTGATCCACAGATTTAAAATTAAAAGCAATTACGTTGGCTCAACTGTAGCGGTGGGTGTGTCTGGCTCAGTTTGAGCGTAGGTGTCAGAGGCCTTAAGCAATACTTGCGTCAATTTATAATTGTTTACAAATACTTCAACCTATTTACCTCAACTCTAATTTCAACGTTTTAACGGTCAATGCAATCCCAAATCACTTAGGTGTTTGGAGTGCAGCAAATAGATGTTATTGTATTTGTTGTAGAGCCTCAAATCTAAGTCATCTCAACTAAACAATGATCGCCAATATCCAATAGTTAATGTGAATCTTTCAGTAAGTAGATAAGAATATGAGTACATTCAAACAGGCACTCTTTAAAAATAGAGAAAACGCGAAGAGTTGTTCTCATTAACTTTGCTCAGAGCATATTTAATAGCTTTCACTTGAAGCTCTGTCTGTTGGGATGCTATTTGATATGACTTTCCTGATGATGCTGGCATTGATAATAGGCTCCAGATGGCGAGGTTGAAATGGACATGTCAACTCTTGTTCCTGGAAAAAGAAACAAATTAATCCTCCAGATTTGGGAAAATTGAGAGACTGAAACTTTGCACAGCAGAGAGAAAAAAACAGTTTGGTGGAGGATTGTTTGTTGCTTTGCATTAACATTGTTCTTGGCATTGAGGTTGGAAATTAGAAGTAAGCGGTGATTACTCATGGCCCATCTCAAATTTATATCAAATGTCTGCGTGCTGAACAAGAAATAAAACATGAGTGGTAATTGTGTAGTATCTGGCATGAGTATGACATTCGGACTACCACTGACTGGATGATAGGCCCCATTAGTTATTGACCTATTTAACTTGAAAGAAAGGAACATGAAAGATTTATAACAAAAGTAGTATGTGCTGAAAATGTTCAGTAGGTTAATCAGCAAGTGAAATGCAAAGATGAATTAATATTTTATCTGTATTCCTTCGCCAAATGCAAAGTAGTTCTATTCATGCCAAAGCCAGTATTTGACATCTGTATTGGACTTAGTGATATTGATGTCACTGGGAACAGTCGATCATATGTGTGCAGCTGTGACGTCTACTCTGAACACAATGTGTTGCTATATCTACACAATGATATGTTGAATATTTTCCAAAGACAGGCCTCTCAACTTGTTAACTTAATTTTCAATTTCAAGTTTTTTAATGGACAGAGTTAGTAGAAATTATTTAAGTATTTGGCATGCAGTCGTATTTGCAACATTCGTGCTTGTTGTAGAGTCTGTGCCTCAAATCTAAATTGTTTCTGCCAATCCTCTATGGTTAACACAGGCCTTTCATAAAGTAACTAAGAACATGAGGATACTTAAGCTTTAATACATTCAAAGTATTGGATCACTGCTATAACTATTATCCCACAGCTTTCATTGTATTGAAGCCATATCAAAAACACAAATAAGAGGAGAAATCCTGGCTGCCTCCCAGCAATGGGGGGGCATAAGGCTTTCAGCACTCTGGAGGAGAAAGAGTAAAGATTAAGATGTTGCAATAGGAGAGGTCCATTCATTGTAGAGGCATGGATGGATGTCACAGGTACTTGAGGTTGGACTGGCATTTGATGGGAGGGTGAGAGAGAACATCGGTGATCAGCAGTGGCAGTGGGGAGCAGAAGGCATTTTGGATTTCAATGTTGAAAGTACAGAGTTATAAACACACTTATTTTGGAGATAAAAATGTTAGTTCTCAGCGGCAAACAATCACAACATTTTCTCCGATAACAAACTAAGAGAAATTTAAAAAATCACACAACACCAGGTTTATTTGAAAGTACAAGCTTTCAGTGTGCTGCTCCTTTGCCGGGTAGCTATCTGATGAAGACGCAACGCTCTGAAAGCCTATACTTCTAAATAAACCTTGAGGACTATAACTTGGTGTTGTGTTATTTTCAATTTTGGCCACCCCAGTCCAACAATGGCACCTCCACATCAAAGCCAGGAGAAGTCATACCCAATGTCTGACTAGTCAATGACCTAGTGATATTATTGCTGTACTGTTCATCCAGAGGCCAAGTAATGTTCTGGTGACACAGGTTTGAATCCTACTACAATTGGTGGTGGAATTTGAATTCAATGAAAATCTGGAATTAAGAGTCTAATGATGAACATGCCTCCATTGAAAACCCCGTCTGGTTCACTAATGTTGTTTCGGGAAGAAAACTACCATCCTTACCCAGCCTGGTCAACGTGTGACTCCAGATCCACTGAAATGTGATTGACCCTTAACTGCCCTCTGGCCAATTAGAGATGGGCAATAAATGCTGGTCTAGCTAGTGGCGCTGTCATTCTGTGAATGCATTAAAAAAATGACTGGGCCATCAGGTGTTTGATGATTTTTCAGAACATGTTCAATTGCCGCAGGGAAATATGACAGGCAGGTGTGGTCGAGACAGTGTGACAGGAGAAATGATTATTGCTTAACAGCAAGTGTGTGCACATGCAAGTATTAAAACAAACTATTGGAACAGAATAAGGGAACCATTTCTTGAAATCTGATCTGTATTATCTTTGACATTGACTGGATCGTTGGCAACACTACATTTCTAGCACTGACATTATTCACTTGGTATTGTGCAGAAATATATAAATATCAATTCTGTTTTTTGCTTTCTCTGTTTTCCTTTTAAACTATTTGCTTAAAAATAGTTTAGTAAGTATTAGATTACTGATGTTTTTATAAAAAATACAATACGGTATAAAGAGCAGGGATTCCAGAATAATTAATAAAATCTGACAGTGATGACAGGACAGGTGATGTGTCGCAGCTGCAGCATGTCTGAGCTCTGGAATCCAGATAAGTGTTTGCAGCTTGTGGAGCTTCAGACCTGAGTCAAGGATCTGGTATCTAAGCTGTAGCTGTTCTGCCATGTGAGGGAAATTGCAAGTGCAAGTTACAGTCACATCCCTCAGACTAGGTAATTCAAATTTGGTCTTTTATCAGGGACGGAGTTACAACTAGAGGTGAGCACCACCTGGGGACCCAGAGATGGCATTCACAGAGTCTTGGCTTTTGCAATTGTCCAACAGTTATGAGGCTCTTGAAAACTTTATGGACAAGAGTGGGGACGGGGAGGATGAGCAAGGTAACTGTGACACTCTGGCACAGGGAGTTATTCAACTGGGGGAAGGAAACAGAAATGTAATAATGTGTGCCCACTGCCAAGATTAAGGGCATCTCCTCAGGATGGTGAGGAACTTTGAGTGGCATCAATAACATAGTTAGATTAGCAAGAAAATTGCGCTGAATTAATTTGAACAGTTAGGAGCTAAATTGAACAGCAGAACCTCCAAGGTAAGCTTGAGTTTGCTCCCTGAGCCATGGGCAAATACAGGGTAAATAAAGTCCAGGAGCTAATTGCATTGGTCAAAGAATAGTGTGGAAGGAATGGATGTCAGTTCATGGGGTATGAGGACCAGTAATTTGGAGAAAGGAACTATTCTGGTGGCAAGGGATTCATTTAAAAAGTGCTGGGACCAGTATTCTGCTGAATTAAATGGCTATGGCTGTAGAGAAAGCTTTAATCTAACTAGAAGGGGAAAGTGTTTTAGAGAAGGGATGTGCTGACTTGCTAAAGGAAAGGTTATGGCATGATTTCAGGGCAGCTACTTAGATAACAATACCCAGAGTGGATTCAATTCCCCTATCAACTGTGGTTACCATGAAACACTCTCTTTCTCAAACTTTCCCTTTACCTGAGGTGTGATGACCCCAGGTTAGACCATCAGCAGTCATCTCTCTCAGATGAGAGGTCTTCAATCCTACTCTGTCACTCAAAAAGATCATGGTTGATCTGATTTTAGCCTCAGCTCTACATTCCTGCATATCTCTTGAAAATCTTTCATTCCCTTAGTAATAAAGAATCTATCTACCTCTGTCTTAAAAATATTTAAAGATTCTGCATACACTGCCTTTTGAGAAATGGAATTCCAAAGACTCAGAACCCTCTGAGAGAAAAATATATTTCTACATCTCTGTTTGAAATGGACTCCCCCTTATTTTTAAATTGTGATCCTTAGTTCTGGATTCTCCGACAAGAGAAAACATCCTTTCAATATCCACTTGGTCAAGTCTCATCAGGACCATACATGTTTCAACTAAGACACCTCTGACTCTTTTAAACTCCAGAGGATACAGGCTTAGCCTTTTCTCATTAGGCAGTCTTCTTATTCCAGGTATTTGTTGGTAAACCTTCTCTGCACTGTTTCCAGCACATTAACATCCTTCTGTAAGTACAGTGACCAGTACCAAACACAGTTCAGATGCTGTCTCACTAGTTCCCTGTATAACTGAAGTGTAACCCCTCTATAACCTCTGGCATTCATTTCCTCTCATAATAAACCCTGACTTTCTATTAGCATTCATGATTACTTGTTGTGCCTGCAATACTAGCCTTCCACGATTCATGCACTAGGGTGCCCAGATCTCTTCAATTAGTTACCAAATGTTGGCCCCTTTGTCCGAGTCATTCATATGGCATTGTATTAATGATGGTACTACTCGACTCTGATCTCCAACATCTGCAGTCCTCACTTTTTCCTCAATTGAACACACTAGCGGAGGAGTGAAGAATCTCAGACAGAAACTTTTGGATTTCTGCTAAGAACTGCATGTGAAGACACTAGAGGTTGCCAGCCAACAGCTGCCATTATATACTGTTATAACATACGTTATGACTCGGCAAATGGGTATAAGGCAGATAAACAAAGGAAAACATCAATACAAAATGCCCTGGTTAGTACAACATCTTTTGGCAAAAGATCAAATTAGTTTGAAGCTGCTGGAGTAGCTAAACGAATGGATTACTCTTTTCTCATTAATTGGACCGATAGTGTCTCCATTGGAGAGAAGTTCCAGGGAAAGAGGGAACCCCTGCCCCCTAAGCCACAGGAATTCCTGCCAGGGCATCTTTGTTGTGACTTGCCACATTGCCTGGTCCCTGCCCGCTGCTGATTGAATACCGGTGACTGCAAGATGAGTCCCCTAAATGACCTTGGGCATGACTGAGAGGGAGAGAGAGAAAGTGAGTACTGCAGATGCTGGAGAGTCAGAGTCAAAATGTGTTGCACTGGAAAAACACAGCAGGTCAGGCTACATCCGAGGAGCGGGAGAGTCAATGTTTTGGGCATCAGGAAGATGATGGGCTTGTCCATTCCACCCAATACCAGTGCCACCTCTCCCCAACTCCACATCCCAGCTCACTCCCAGGGACGCATTAAATTCTGTCTGTAGAGTTCGATCAGCTAAGGGTACAGTGGACCCATGTGAGATTTTAGAGAAATGATATAGTTTGTGAAAAATAACCTTTCTTCAATGCAGTTAGTCAAAATAATCTAGAATTCACTATTCACAAGAAGCAGAGAGAATTGATGACTTCAAAAGGAAATTGAGTAGAAATCTAACCACTGAGGGGTATGGAGACTGAATGTGGGAATGGGACTAAATGGCAATGGATTCTTGCTTTCATTTTGAAATCTTCTCCCCTTTTCTTCTGGAGGCGTTTTTTTTTTTGTTATTACATGGCAACCAAACTCTGCCCAGTACCTTTTCCATTTGATTATTCTTCAAGAGAGATCCTGGACCATGAGGCAGCAAACGATCCAGCTGTGGTGGGTTGAAAACCCAAACAATTTGATACCCACATATTCAGAAGGATTCCTGCAAAATAGTCATGGCTAATCCTTCTTTTCCCTTTGCCAGCCCAGAAGTACTGTAACCAATTTTCTTTCACTTACTTTTGTCTTGTGTGAGATTAGAAATCTGATTCTAGGCTTTAATCCAGGACAAATTATAACAGTAAACATGTGTGACGATGCTATGGCTTTAAGAGGTTTCTTTTTTCCTAGTTTTCTTTGAAGAGATGTTATAAGGCAAAGGCATCGAGCGGGCTACCAAAACCACTACAGTAAACAGCTTGTGAGGCTTTATGAATTTTTTTAAACACTGGAACAATAGAGGCAGCCTGGCCAGGTGTGGCCAGCTTTCACAGACCCACAGACCAGGCTTTCTGGTTTTTTTTCAGTTTTAGGTTTAGCTGTAAGCAGTTGCTAATGTGAGCTTGAAGAAATAGAAGCTAACTTTTCCCTCTCTTGGCTACAGCTAGAAGTTGGAGTTTCTCTTTGCTGCTGTCTTACCTGTGAGACAAATCTATTTTTATGAATTTTCCTTTTTGCCAAAGGACGTGTTTATGGGATGTTACTATGTTGGAACAGTTAATCAGTAATAGTTGCTGTTTCTATTATTTTGTTAAGTTTTCCAATAAAGTTATGCTAAATTCCTTTTTCGTTGATTGTATTTTTACTATAGTGTTTAAATAAATTGTGTTTTGATTAACATCGAAGAGTTTGACCAGTCATATTATATCTGGTACACATTTATCTTTTAAAAAAAGAAAAAGTTAGGGTCTAGACTGTCTTCTTAAAATATTTTGAGAGGGTCTGGTTTGGCCTATAACATACTTGATTCAAATGAATAATTGTGGTCTATTAGGAACTGGTACTAATGATGGATATTAAGAACAGTTTTAAGTAATGGAGAAATACAGCTCTTAATGGGTATATTTAGGTTTAAAGTATTTAATTACTAACTAGAGAAAATCATTAAGAATGATCATTGCACATTAAAATAGATTGTTAAAATTGGACTGTAACACAACAGATGCCAAGTGTTTAAACAGTTATATATATTGCTGTCAAAGACATGCTATTGCAATTTGAAGGCATTTTTGGAACAATTCTAGCTTCTCAAACAATTTATCAAACGGTGTGGAAAAATGGATGTTTCAAAGCTCTCACTAGCAATGTAGAACAATACTAAAAATGCCTGCCAGTTAAGTTGTAGGATATGCGTTAGATACTGGCATAGCACTATTTCATGTACTTGACCATGTAAAATAATCATTCCAGGGTGTTTTTGGCATATGTTGCATGGATTTAAGAAGTCCCTTAAGAAAATTGATGAGTTGTATTTTTAAATGTTTACATTAAGAAGGTGTGTAATCTGGATTAATGGTCACTGCATTGTTTCACCACACACAAAAAATCACAGCATTGAGCTTCTCAGTGGGAGTTCTCCCTCTCGTTGAGGCCCTCATACCTATCTGCATGTTCCATAGATGGAAAAGCAATGCCTTCAGAAATTATTGACTAAAGTTCCCTGGAACAAACTACCTTGCAGTGTATTTCATTATTTATATTTAATCCTATACTGTTCAGCTCAAAATTATTTTGTGCTGTAATTTGCTGTAAATACAAGCTAATGCAAGGACATTGTGGTTTCTGGGATGTTAGTTAAACGGCGGATGAAATTATTTTCTTAAGCAATTACACTTATGGATTGGAAGAAAAGTAGAAAAGCCGTGGACAAAGAGAATGATTAGAGATAGTGAATTGGAACCAAAGCAGGCCCAGAGAGGGAAATAGAAATCTGGATAAAAGATTTGATTCAAAAATAAATTTTTAAAAATTAGGAAGGAAAGTAATAAAATCAAATCTGAAACTGGACATTTTTAATATCTCCAAAAACTATTAATTATACATTGTATTTTAATCATACTGAGTTGCTTAAATTGCTCCCTTTCTAGATTGCAGAGATTGATTGATATTACAATACAATACAGCACAGGACCAGGCCCTTTGGTCTACCAAGCTTGCACTGACTCCAGTCCTTATTTAGAACCACTTCTTACTGCCCATATGCAATATCTGTCCCTCTGCTTGTCTCATGTTCATATGTCTAGCAAAATACACCTTAAACATTGCTAAACAGCCTGTTTCTACCACCTTCACTGGCAGTGTGTACTATGCATCACTGTCCTCTGTGTGAAAGATCTTGCCCACACTTTTCCCTAAGACTTTCCCCCTCTCACCATGAACCTGAACTCTCCTGTAGTTAACCTTTCCATACTGGGAAAAAAACCTCTGACTATCCACCCTATCTATGCCTCATAACGTCATAGACATCTATCAATTCACCCCTCAGCCTC
>NC_057742.1:26208534-26256930 GCF_004010195.1 Chiloscyllium plagiosum
AACGGAATAGGTCAGACTCTCAGCTGGAATGATGCTCATTCCTTTTGTTCTTAATTTACTCAGCAAATAAATTTCAGGTAAATAAACTAGAATTTATCACACATTTGCCTCTTTCATATTATCATTTTAAAAACATGTTGAAGCAGGGAAGAAGCTGCAAGGGCAATGTATTGCTCTTCAAAATAATTTAATAAACTACCAAGTTCCAACCTTTTCATATATTACATTTGAAGAAATTGATAAGTATAAAACTGCAATAAGCAGGGTTGGACTCAGAGGGGGATGAAGCAAATGGATTGTTTTTGTATTCAGGGTATTCATTGTTATGCTGACATTTTCAAAACTTCCTGTTCATTAAGCTGACTAATGTCAATTCCGACCTGAAGTTCAATAGTCACCTTTCCATTCCATTTCCTTTGTGTAATTTTACACAGGTTTCTCATGATTGGTCTTAATGAGCAAAAAAAAAATCTGTATTTATTTTCTGCTTACTTGCTAATTCCTGTGAACAGGTTTTAAATATTGAAGTAAGAGCAAAGTGCTGGAGATGCTGGAGTTCTGAAGTAAAATAAAAATTGTGGGAAAGCTGAGCACTCTTTGTTTCGCTTATTTAAGAATGTGCATCCTTTTGTATTTCACTAAATATTGAATTTGCAAACTCTTTGGACTGGAGATCTTTGAAAATTTGAGTTCTACCTGGGATTAGGAGGTACTTGAAAAGATTCCAAACCATTTCCTGTGGTCCTTTAGATTTCAAATGTATCTTTTAAGGACTGGGCTATGATTGCATCTCTGTCTGTCCATCCTCAGATATGACAGGAATGTGGCTAGGACATATCCTGGGTGAAGGATTCCTGATGAAGGGCTTATGCCCGAAGCATCGATTCTCCTGCTCCTCAGATGCTGCCTGACTTGCTGTGCTTTTCCAGCACCACACTGTCAACTCTGATCTCCAGCATCTGCAGTCCTCACTTTCTCCTAGGAGAGATCCTGGCACAATATAAATTTTGAATTGTTGTTTCAAGGCAAAGGCATCCGTATTACTTTGCTGGTTAGAAAATGAAAGTATTGTCAAAATTAAGATTTGATTTTAGCACCTTTTCCACACTGATCTTGGACAGAGTATTGGCTACCAATTTGCCTTTATTCTGCTCCACACAGTATGGAAACAGGCCCTCCAAAGAGTAAGCCACCCAGCTCCATTCCCCTACCCTATATTTACCCCTGACTAAGGCACCTAACACTATATGCAATTTAGCATGACCAATTCACCTGACCTGCACAGCTTTGGATTGTGGGAGGAATCCCACGCAGACACAGGGAGAATGTGCAGACTCTACGCAGACAGTCACCCAAAGCAGGGATTGAACCTGGGTCCCTGGCACTGTGAGGCAGCAGTGCTAACCACTGAACCACCGTACCACCCCATCATCTCTAACTGCCATAACTGGTGCTACACAAAATAATTGACTCAAGTGCACCAGGTTTTCCAATGTTTGCTAATCTTATCCAACTACCTCCTTGCCACAACCTCCATCCTCAAACCAGCTAATCAACATTGGCGGCCTGGCTGCTTTTTAATTGATGTTTTGGTGAGAGGTGGGATGGTTGAGTAGGGCGGTTGGCTCGGAAGCCTGTCTGTGGCTCAGAATAGCACCAACAGCCTGCCACTCATTACCCAAGCTGATTCAGTTTGACTTGGGTTCTGCTGCCTTCCCTGTCTGGTCAGTTGTAAAGGCATAAGCCCATAGTTCAGCAAGCATTGATTATTTGAGAATGGTATTTTGGGGAGAAGAATAACCGAAGCTTGAAATAAACAGCTAGAGTGTGCCGTCTTCTTGGGGCACCTTCCCAGTTACATATCTTGTACTGCAGCTATGTATCTCTGGACCTGACAGGCTTCTGATTTGCCCTCCAACTTTGAGCATGGACATCACTCTTAAATGGATAAGAAGCCTGACCCACTGCCAATAAGCACTCACCCACATGCATGTCTGGGTGCTAATCAGCTTCCTGCTCTAGGTAGATATCTGGCCTGTTGACAACGCTGGCTAGTTGTTCCTGTCTCTGTGGTAAAGTAATCGCCCAGGGATTTTACACTTCAACCACCGGCTATTCAGAGTTAATGTTAACAATGTTGAATCAAATCTATACATACACTAATGCCTTATGGACACTATTAAAGTTTTATTTTCATTTGTGTAAATTTGCTGTGTCTGCTATTTGAGTAAAGGAGTATATTAATAATGAAATTAAATAAAAGAATTCCATACAAATGCATGACTGTTTTAATTACCAATGTCACACACCATGATTTCAGCTCCTGTGTACGTTTGATCAGCAGAAAGCAATAGTTGAAAGCTTATTTGTTTCATGTTCTCTCCTCCAATGGTCAGATGAATATGCATCAGATTCCCATCCTGTTACCTGCAGGAGGCTGCACTCTGCCTACCCGGAGTGTGGTAACAGCCTGTAGATAATTGATCAGACAAGTGAAGTGTAAAATATTCATTTTCTACTTCAACAACTTAAGAACTCTCAGGGGAAGTGTGAATTAAAGAGAAGAGAGACCAGTGACAGAATTGCAGTCTGCACTAAGAGCGGCCAGGAGTCTATTAAAACTCTCCTTCAGAGCGCTGTGCGAAGCATGCAATGCAATAAATCGGTAAAAGTAGAATCTTTGCTTAAATACTAGTGCTAGATGATAACTATGATTGTGGGTGAAACATTTTTGCCCACCCTCCTTGTGGTGAGCTGGTTGACAAGGGAGCATTTAATCAACTGAGTGGTGGGTGGAGATTATGGCATCTTTCCAAGCCCATCCCAGTTATGCCCTTCCTTGCCACCATCAGTTGTTGAGGTTTTAAAGCAGGTAATCTATGACCACCTAAGGGCTGTATCCACTCAATGTGTTGGCTTGTTGACTCCACTGGGGATGTCTGATTAAGGTACCCAGCATCAGCAACTGGTGGGGGCCTGAAGTGCTGTAACCCATACCATGCCCTTGCAGTTGACATTCCTCCCCATGGTGACACCAGCATGTGGCCCTCTCCTTCCCATGACACACCAATTCCTGGGTGCAGCCTCAATCTGAAGCCTGGGATGCATGGTAAACTAATAGCAGCCACCAGCTCTCTCGACTCTTTTCTGGTTCCTTGATTCCAGGGCTTGACCAGCAGTAGGTTTGTCCAGATGGAGTGGGCATCGAAAACAGGCAATGTGCCAGTGTTGCTGGCTCTCCAGATACAAACATGTAAACAACGAACAAGAATTACCCCTTTCAGTCTGCTCTGCCATCCAATAAGATCGATGGCTGACCGGATTTTAACTTAAGCTCTACATTCCTGCAAATCCCCAACAATCTATAATCCCCTTGGTCAAGAATTTATCTACCCCTCCCTTAAAAATATTTAGGGATTCTGCATCCACTACCTTTTGAGGAAGGGAATTCCAAAGGCTCACAACCTTCTGAGAGAAACTTTTTCCTCATCCTTATCTTAAGTGGGTGCCTCCTTATCTTTAAACTATGATTCCTGGTTCAGGTTTCTCCTACAAGACAAAACATCTTTTCAAATCCCCCCAGGTGAGGATTTGGATGTTTCAATTAAGTCACCTCTGATTCTTCTAAATTTCAGAGGAAACAGGCCTTGATATCTGACACCTTTTTTCTATCTATCTTATCTACTTTATCTACCTTATCTACCTTATCTATCTTATCTACCTTATCTATCTTATCTATCTATCTTCATGTGTATCTTGTTACAAAATACAGTGGAAAGTGTTGTATAATGTTATCACTCTCTGACACCATCTTAAAACACAGAAAAATAAACCAAAACATAGAATATAAAGGCAGACAAATGAAGAAGTAGAGAAAGAAATAATTACCTCCATAAGATTCTGCCCTGTATCGAATTAAGAATACAATTGAGGCTGAAGGGTACATTGCTGCTCATGTCTCACTGTCCCTCGGAGCACAACATTAAATAAAAATTCCTTTTCAAGTTGCCCAAATGACAAATTGTTTATATCAAGTTTAAAGCATCAAGCTCCACCAACCAGACCTCTGAATATTTATTGGTTTATTATCAAAACAAAACGTATTTGATAAAAACTTTAGCAAAAGGAGAAAAGGAAACAGGGTTCTCTGCAGAGATTGACTTTCTGAAAACAAATACAGTTTGGTCAATGACTTACCCATGAAGTCAAAAAGACAATGAATGGAATGTTGCAGAGTCTGTTGCTCTGATGTATTGGCGCATATGGTTAAATCACTAATGATATACAATTGTCAACGAAATATGCTCCAAACTGTAATTTTAAGAGATCTCTTTAATCACCTTTAAAAGAACAAATAGGTTTCATCTTGAACTCAATAAGAGAATTTTCCTTTCAGAAATAGGATGCATCAGTTAGCCAGCTTGTTCTTAACAGGCTTTCCTCCAACTCAGTTTGTTGTTGCCAGGATTTCCTCAACTCAGCTCATTCTAAGCAGGCTTCACTCTTATGCTGCTTCATCTAAGCAGGTTGCTCTCGAAATGAACCAGATAAAATAAGAAACTTTTCCAAGCCAGTTACTATTTAAAACAATTCGAGGAGTTATTGCCAGCAATGTGATTTACAGAAAGCCTTGTTAAAACAAAACTCCAATGTCCACAGTGAACTTTCAATGACCTATTTAAAAATAAACACTCTAGATATTTCCACAAAGCTTGAAATAAATCTATAATCCATAATACTTCAAAACTACGGGAAACATTGTATATGAAGTGCCTTATTAACAGGGAATCTTTTAGTTTCAGGAGTTTGACTCACATCATAAGTCAGATAGCTAAACCTTTCTCATGCATGTGTAGGTTTTAACTGATCTTGTTTATGAAGTTGCTGCAAGATGAGTTGACAGTGACTGGATTTGACTTAGTGAAACATCAAAGAACCTTAACAAACTTTAAGTCATTCACAATCAGAGTAAATCTCTTCATTGGTTGGAATCATATCTTATTATTCAAGTAGGCTTAATAATTCACTTTGGAGAGTTATATAACTCTCTCAAAGTCCATTTTTGTGTTTGACAATTGCATAAGTAGTGATACTTCCAAATTATTTTAGTGTTTTCATTATTTAATTATTGTAATTGGCTGAATAATACAGTAAGTCTTCACTTTGTGATAAACCATCTGATCTATCAGTACTTTAATATAATTTATTATAAACTTGTGTTTTGAATTTTGAGTTAGTAACTTTTAGATTTTTGTGTATCTGAAGTTAATAAATTAACTTATAAATGTTTCTTAAACAGTTTGTGAGAGCTCCTTTGGCAGCACTAATGGTTTTTGTTTACCTTTGAGTGTTTTACAACGTAGCAATATGAACCAATGTGTTTTAATATCTGTTAGAAATTTTGAGACCTAGGGTTTTATAAAGCTTTGAGGAAACACCCATATCTTACATGGAGAGGCTGTTTTTCCAGCTTTACTTTGTTTTTGGGTAGTTCCGTGAAGTCTTTGGATGGAGATGGTTATACAGAACAGTGCTGCTGAGAAGAGATGAATATAGCAAAACTTTATAGTAAGGAGTTAGTGATAGTCACTGTGGGTGGCACGGTGGCACAGTGGTTAGCACTGCTGCCTCACAGCGCCAGAGACCTGACATTGTAATCTAATCTAATCTAATCTAAACAAGAAGTCAGAATCATAGAGTCATACAACATGGAAACAGACTCATCAGTCCAACTAGTCCATGCCAAGTATAATCCCAAACTAAACTACTCCCACCTACCAGTTCCCAGCCCATATCCCTCCAAACCTTTCCTATACATATACTTATCAAAGTGCCTTTTAAATGCTGTAACTCTGCCCACTTCTTCAGGAAGTTCATTCCACACGTGAACCACTCTCTGTTTAAAAAAATTGCCCACCATATCTTTATTAAATCTCTCTCCTCTCACCTTAAAAAATTGCCCCTTCCATCCTATGGAAAATACACCTACCATTAACTCTATCTATACCCCTCATGATTTTATAAACTTCTATAAGGTCACCTCTCAACCTCTTGCGCACCAGTGAAAGAAGTCACAGCCTATTCCAGCCTTTCTTTATAACTCAAAGCTTCCATAGCTGGCAACATCCTGGTAAATCTCTTCTGAGCCCTCTCCAGCTTGACAATGTCCTTCCTATAGCTGGGCAACCAGATTCCAGAAGAAGCTTTCGGTAGAAGCTATCAGTGATTTCAGCTCAGCAATTAAGAAAATATTGTTTCTCTAGTGTGAAAACTGGAAAAGGGGTGATTTTGAATACTTTAAAAGCAATTTTTTATGGAACTTGTAAAGGAATATTTGGGATTGATGGTATTTTATTTTTACTGTGTGTTTAAAAGTTTTTGAATTTGTGTTATAAGTGCATAGTTTAATTTATTCTATTTTATCTTCATTTATTTGCTTAAAAAGCTTCTGTTTTATTGTTTCAGATTTCCAGGATTCATTGTATTTTGCTTTTTATTTGAGTTTGTTTTTGAATGGTGTCATGAGATTTTTCTTGGGTGTAATTGGGCCACAATTCCTCTCACACACCATTCATACACATCGATGTTACTTTATCTCACAATTCAGTGATATTGTCAATGTTCTTAAGGATGTTGTAGCCACACCAAAATTCCCTGACTGAAGACTCATTCTCGCCATCTGCTGCCTGGATGAGTTGGGAGAAAGAACAATGGTGTCGTACTCCTTGAATGTTGTCATGGCTTCATGACTCATGGACTGCATCACTGTGGTTTTGTTGGGCAGGAAGAGCACCTTAAGCACCTTGTCGTAGACTTCATTAAGATTGGGCAATTATCCAACAAGAGCAATATTTTGAAGGCAAGATTTTTCCTGACACAATATGCCGTCTGGTCAGGGTTGGCGTGCAGAGGGAACAGCATCCCCCCTTATCCAAACTTCCTTATCTGAGACCTAAATGATTTATTAGAGTAACTCCTGAAAGCCCATGGCATCCTGGACTGATCCACCTGCAACTTAAAATCTCCTGCATCATTTACCTAACTATAGAGAGTCAGTTAATCTTTGGCCACTTTAAATCTCGGCAACGTCTTCTTATCTTATGAATTGTATGTTCTCTATGGCATGTGCTTCAAAAATCTCCCATCTCATCAGTACTTGACAGCTTGTTTTGGTGAGTAGTCAACCTCTTCAATGACTCTCTTCAAATGAGCAGAGAATTGATTAGCCCTTGTGCGTCAACACTAGATGTTTCACCAGACACTTTAATGTTATGAGGTAGGAACACCTATTGAAACTGTTGAACCATCCAAGACTAACATTGAAAACTTTTTGTCTCTGAACTCTCACCCTGTTCATCTTTTAAGGCTTGTGTTTTTTTCTTGGATGACCAATAGGCATGTGGTACTGGTTTTAGCTTTGGATATAGAGTGGCAGAAGTCAGTCTTTATTCTCCATGACAAACTCACTTTGCCAGCACGAAAACACTTTGTTTGATTTTGACAATGGATAGTTCTCACTTTTCTAGGGGCTGACCCAACACCTTAGCAATATTGATACTTGTTCTCTTGTTTCAAGGTGTTTTGAAGCATCAAATAATACTGCCAGACAGACAGACTTTCTTTACCTCTTGCCAGCATCAGGCTCATCTATGCCACTACCTGGGTGTATCTGGTTTGTATTCAAAAGGGATCGCAACATTTAAGTGTGGAATAAGGGAAATGGTTCCCCTGTCTCACCTGCTGCAGACAGGTACTGTACACTAGTCTTTACCCAACAAGTTTTAAGACAAGGAAAGCAATCTCATTTCACCTCTGAGCAGTTGGAGAAGCCAATCCTCAATCAAAATCACCTTAGTGAAGAAAAGAAAGGAAAAACCTCTAAAACTTGTATGTGAAGCACACTAGACTGACTGCTCTTGTATTTCTTAAAACAGAGCATTTCTAAGAACAGCAAACTTTGTTTTAACCAGGACCTTATGAAACAGCATTTTCAATAAACTGGCAAAAATTATGCATCTCAAATATTGCAAATTTTGCTGTATTATTCTGTCCAATTATTACAGCTTTTTAATTTCTTTAATTCCCTGTAAATATACTTGTTGTTCAGTGGAATGGCCACGTGAAATATTAACAGTTGATTCCATCTCAAGTCATTTTTTTCTCCTATGTTATGATCTAGATTAGATTAGATTACTTACAGTATGGAAACAGGCCCTTCGGCCCAACAAGTCCACACCGCCCCGCCGAAGCGCAACCCACCCATACCCCTACATTTACCCCTTATCTGACATGGCCAATTCACCTGACCTGCACATCTTTGGACTGTGGGAGGAAACCGGAGCACCCGGAGGAAACCCACGCAGACACGGGGAGAATGTGCAAACTCCAAACTCCACACAGTCAGTCGCCTGAGGCGGGAATTGAACCCGGGTCTCTGGCGCTGTGAGGCAGCAGTGCTAACCACCACCGTGCCGCCCATACCTGAGTAGTCAGTTGAGGGTATGAGTGATACGGTTCTCTGCCAGTTAAGTTCTGCATAAGGCAAAGTTGCATTTTAACTTATGCTGTAAATAATGTATAACAGCGATATGTATACCCCCTGCATTACATTTCTATCACTCACTGTGTGTTTTTGCATTGATTAGATGGACCTTTTGATTATCCAGAATATTTGAACAATCGGCACACTCTTGGTTGCACAGATAATAAAATGTTTGCTGCATTATTGTGTTTTTACTTATTTTTCAGGCTTCTTACTTGCAGAAAATAAAACTATTAAAAATCGAAATTCCCTCAACAATGTGGATCCAATGGTGCTGGCTGAATCATGGGGCCTGATGTTGCTATATTTATTCATTACATTGTTAACATGATGACACAGAGACAACCAGGAAACACTGAAGTTGACATTGCTACAGAGGTTAAAGCCAATGTCATTGTTAAAATGAAGAAAATGATTTTGATCAGGAACACAGGGCCTGGAAATAAAATATTACAGTGAGAGATTATTCAACAGGCCAACTTTAAATAAAATCTTATTGCATTGCAATATTGTTTCAATCCAAGAAAAAGTTGTTTTTCCTGAATAAGTTTTAATTTAAAGTTAAAATAATTTCAATTTGATTTGATTGTTTTCCTGCTGTCCTAAGGTAATGAAAAACACTATATAAATTCAAATCTAACTTTTTCTCTTGCGATATATTTGCATCAAAAAATATAAGAAAGGTTTTAATTCAGTGAATGACGGGAATTTCTGATTATATATCTGATTCTATTTAGCAATAAATGTTGGATTAAAAATTGGTTCAATGTGGAGATTTGAAGATGGCATATGTCATGAACTGCTTGCTCAATTCAAAATAAAATTGTATGTTTGAAAATTGAGTAACAGAAAACTATAATGCAAAAGCATTGTAACGTTTTGTCTGTGAATTGAAAACTGGCAATACAGAGCAGTCAGGGTTACCTTTGATAATTCCCTATTTAGTCTGTCCTTGTTTAGAACCTCCCAATAATTGTCAATAATTGCAAGTCTCAACAGAATTAAAGGTAAGGATGGGGAAGTGAATGATTCTTCACACTGAAGATGGTATGAATATGGAAATCTCGGCTGCTCTGAATGGAGTTTCATTAGTTGTTTTTAAATGGTTATTTAATAGAGAACAAATGAATAGTTTGGGAATTCAGTGGTATAATGACCCCAGAACATTTGCAACTGATAAAATATTTTTGGAACATGTTGCTGCTGTAAATGTATCAATCACAGGCAATTTCCCCACAAACAGTGATGATATAATGACAGGATGCACTGTTTTTATTGATGTTGGATCAGGGATAAATATTGGCCAGGAAGTCAGGGAAGATATTTCTCAATTTTCTCTAAAATAGTGTCTTTGGCCTGGATTTCCTCAAGGCAGGTAATGGGAGTTGGGAAACTTCCTGACTCAACCCATCTGTCTGTCTCATGATAAAGTGTAGGGACTGTAAGTGCTTCAAGCCTCTTAACTTTGTGTGAATATATGTTATGAAACTGAGAACAGAGATTAGAGAGCCAGAGTTGTCAATCAAGCAGGGGCTCAGACATTTCAATAGAAAAATGGATTTCTGCAAGGTGGGTGAGTGGATTTCATTAAATTGCTAAAACAAAGAGTTGGTATAGACACAACAAGCTGAATGATCTCTGCCATTGGAAACATTTTCTTCTCAATTGCTCTATCAAAGCCATTCTTAACATCTCTGTCAATTGTCCTGTTAAGCATCCAGAAAAGCATGAGGCTATGCAGTGCATCATCTCTGTGCTAGCTTGCCTAACCCTATAGCCTTCTTACTCTTTGTGTCCTTGTCCATTTCCTTTTTGAAAGGCATGATTAAGTTTGCACATACTGGTATTGCATCCCACATCCTAACTACTGTTATGAAGTTGAAGGTGTGTACTGTGCCTTTAAGAGAGAATGAATGCTGTTCTGAACTGAGAGTTGACAAGTACGTGTGATATGACTAGATAGCATTCTCAGAGTGTACTGGAAAATTGAAAATATGTAGCATTTGACTGTGAAATGGATACCGGAGTTGGTTGCTGTTTTGACAACAATTCAAATTTAACCAATTAGTTTAAATTATGCCTCAGGATACTAAAACCCAATCGGGTTTGAATTTATTGTTTTGCCAACATTGAACCAATGAGACAATGTAACATTGGGGATATAAAAATGCATTACATTTTGTAAATTGCAGACAGAGCAACTGCCATCAATGCAGATCCAAGAAATTAGGAAACATTCTCTATCAAAGTTACCTTTTCATATGAAATATATTCACAGTAAAATGAAAGAAGACGACCCAGGGAGACCTTCAGCTGGAAGAAGAAAGACACTAAAGATGACAGGCACAGTATGGTTTTGAAATTAAGTGTTTTATTGGGACAGTATATTGTTCAAGAATTGCAGGCAGGTAATAAGCAGTTCAGAGAATGGGGACTTAGACTTGTGAATAGTTGTTTAATGTTCACTTTCAGAGTTAAAGAATATATTAATATTATTTTCTTCAAATAGTGGAAATTGGGAGTTCTCTGTCACTCATATTTTAACAGATTACAGGGCGTGGTGAGATTTTCTGGGTGTTTGTTTTAATTAACAGAGGGGTTCACCACTGTGTCATAAAACTCCCATCTGTGTAATGGAGGTTTTTCCTCATGTTTTCATTGGTAGCTAAGGTAATGATTCTGAAAGGGTAAAAGTTGGAGACTACAGTAATATCCACACAATCTGATGACAGCATTCAGACTGGTATGGAGAATGATGAGTCCAGCATGAGAGCTTGGTGGGCTCAGACATGTCATTCCCTGGCTCTCAATAGTCTATCAGGTTAATGCATATGTACCTAAAGCTACATGCAATTAACTACATTTTGTTGTTAAGACCAGTGCCTCTTCCTGTTAAGACTCCCCAGTAGTTTAGCTTCTAGCCCAGTGAACTAAACAAACCATCATAACTAGTACAGAAATGAGGATGGGGAGGTGCACTCTACCACAACCATTAGCTGATAGCGATTGGCTCTGCAACACATATAACAGTCATTCACATCTTTGCCTAAAAACTGTGTTGTTTGGTTCAAAGCCCTTGTGCCAATGTGAAAAGGTTTTTCCTATCTGCACAACTGACACTCACGCAATGTTAAATGCCTGAATTGAATCTTCTTAAACCTTCTCTTCTCTAAGGACAACATCCCAGATTCATCAATCTAGCCAAGTAGCTGAAGTCTTTCATCCGGAGGATTGTCAGTAATTTGATCCCTTTTTTCTGAGGGGAAATGCCTGACAAATGGACACATTGGGTCAAATCCTCTAGTCTGTAAATCACCTTTGACAAGGTGCCACACAGGAGACTGGTGAGTAAGGTAAGAGCCCATGGTGTTAGAGCAAGGTGCTAGCATGGATAGAAGCCTGGCTGTCTGGCAGAAAGCAGACAGTGGGGATAAAAAGGTCCTTCTCAGGGTGGCAGCTGGTGACAAGTGGTGTTCCACAAGGCTCAGCGTTGGGGCCACAACTTTTCATTTTATACATTAATGATCCAGATGAAGGAACTGAGGGCTTTCTGGCTAAATTTGCAGAAGATAGGTAGAGGGGACAGATAGCATCGAGGAGGCAGTGAGGCTGTAGAAAGATTTGGACAGGTTAGGAGAATGGAAATGGCAGATGGAGTACAATGTAAGGAAAGTGTGGTAGGAAGAATAGAGCCATGGACTATTTTGTAAATGAGGAGAAAATTCAGAAGTCTGAAGCGCAAAGAGACTAGTCCTGGCCTAGAATTCTAGTCCAGGATTCTCTCAAGGTAAACTTGAAGATTGAGTTAGTAGTTAGGAAGACAAATGCAAAGATTGCATTTATTTTGAAAGGACTTGATTACAAAAGCAAGGATATGCATCTGGGGCTCTATAAGATTCTGGTCAGGTCACATTTGGAATATTGTGTGCAGTTTTGGGCTTCATATCTCAGGAAGGATTTACTGGCCCTGGAGTGCATTCAGAAGATGTTCATGAGAATGGTCCCGGGAATGAAAAGCTGAACATATGTTGAATTTTTGAGGACTCTGGATTATTCAGTGGAGTTTAGAAAGGTGAGGGGTTTCTAACTGAAGCATACAAAATATTGACTGGCCTGGACAGAGTGGATATTGGGGAGATATTTCCATGGTAGGAGAGACAGGACCTGAGGGCACAGCCTGAGAGTAAAGGGAAGACTTCTCTAGCCAGGGTATGATGCCTCTAGGGAATTCATTGCCACAGAAGGCTATGGAGGCCAGGTTATTGAGTATATTTAAGACTGAGATAGATTCTTGAGTAAGATGGGGATCAAGGGTTACGGGGTAATAAATGGGAGAACGAGATTGAGAAACATATCAGCCATGATTGAATGGTGGAGCAGACTCGATGGGCTGAATGGCCTAACTTCTGCTCCTATGCCATATGGTCTTATATGACAGAAAATGCACATCAAGACCTGAGGAGACCCTGATGCACAGAGCAACATTGGAATTAGCCAAAGAATTTAAACTTCTGAAGGACAATTTCCCTGCTCCCCAAGACCTTCTTTGATCATCTCTGTCTCTGAGCTAAATCAATACTCGGGACTGCTTTGTAATACTGAAGTGAGTAGTTAGCCAGGGAATGTTAGACAGATTAAAACCTGCGCCTCAACTTCACAACTCCACAATCATTATCATCTGACTTCCCAATCATTATCATCCGCCCTGATCACCTGACTATCCTCACAGCTAACCAATTACCTCTTCACCTCCTGAATACTTCCTAACCGATATTGACCCGATCTGTTTAATCTGCAACCTAACCAGAATAGAGCCGAGCACACAGTTTTTCCCCACCTTTCCCACTAACCTAATTTGTGAACCAGTCTGATTACCACTCCATCCCTCTTGACAACATGTCTATCCCACACCATTTTATCCTCCTCCAACCTGACCTTATCAGATTAGCCCTGGTCCAGTCTGACTAATTCCCTTCCCTTGCCTGACTACCTCTTCCAATCCAACTTGATGAGCCCTCCTAACCATTTGACTACTGCCGGATCTGAGTTGCCCCTGTTACAGGACCAAGTACTTGTCCTTGACCTGATCTGCTTACCCTGCCAATCATCTGAGTACCCCATCAGACTTGACACCCCTTCGAGTACTTAAATACCCTCCAAACCCAATAGCGCTGTTCCTGAACACCCAACTCCCCTTGACCAGGACTGATTATTTCCCCTCCAATATGGCTACTCCTCTGGAACCAACTTATCTAACTCCTGCTGACCTGACTACTCACTTGTCCACATACCCAACTAACCTAATCCTAACCCTAACTTACCCACCTTCTTATTATTTTTCCAAGCTTCCATCTTAAACATGAAATATTCTATTGCATGAGCTACTTTTGCTCTTTCCTGCATCGTAATAAAATTGCATCACATGCTCTCCAATTCAGATTCCTTCTGTCCCAGAACATTGGAATAATTAAACTTCTCATCTTGCTCAGGTATCCATCCATCATAAAATCAATAGGCTTTTAAAACTCAAGCTTAGCATCACAGGATGGCATGCTGACTCAGTGGTTACCACTGCTGCCTCACAACGTCAAGGATCTCTATTTGATTCCAGACCTGGGTGACTGTCTATTGGAGTTTGCACATTCCCCCCATTTCTGTGCGGGTTTCCTCCCACAGTCCAAAGATGTGCATCAGCCATGTTAAATTGCTCATAGTGTCCAGCAATGTGCAGGCTAGGTGGGTTAGCCATGGGATAGAGTAGGGGAGTGAGTCTGGGTGGGATGCTCTTTCAGAAGATTGGTGTGGACTAGATGGCTGAATGGCCTGTGGGGATTCTATGATCAGCACTGCTTGTTGACACTACTTGTTTTAAAATGCATTTGGTCTCTCTTGTTCTCAAAGATGTCAACACCAGTTAGAGTAGAGTTCCAGTGTTAATTGTGAGGGATTTGCACTTGGGAAAAATATATGATGAATCAACGAAGAGGCTGTCAGATTCTCATGAGTGGGATTTGAAGCCACAGCTAAGTGAAACCCTATACAGAACAGAGAAGGGTCTCCTCACTGATCTTTCGGTTCTGTAAAGAGATGCTGTTTGGATTATAAAATAATTGTATTTTTGCTGTGTATTCCAAAATCTTTAACTGTGTGTTATGTGTAAATTGTTGGTTATTCTATTTTAACTTCATTTCTTTTGCAGAGTAAACTTTGTGTTATTGTTCAATCCAAATCTATAGCATTGCAAGCTTGTGTTTCAGAGAAAGACCAATTTGTTAAAACCAGAAAATCAATACTTCATCCATCAAGCCAGACTTCAATCTGGGATCTGACTTGTCCAATAATAACAACAGCTGGGATAATAATATTTGAAGTTTTCAAATCATCTCAGAACCCATTGAACTGGAGTGGAAGTGAATCATTCTCAATCCTGAGGGACTAAGAAGATTCCATTGTCGAGGTTACCACAGCTAGCCTCATCTTCCCCTCAGTCAAATGTCAACAAGGGACATATCTTCCCGAAATCTTTTGAATATCAGTCAGTCAGCATGGACTCTGAGAAACACATCTTCCCTCAACCTACAAACATGAGGTCAGTCAGAGCATTTTCACTGTCAATTTGACAATTGCAGCACAGATTATAGATTGGCATAGGCACCATCTTGGTCTGTATAATCATATAGACCACACAGTGTGTGTATCTGCTGAACCATTCAGGATTGCCATTTAATTGAAGTAGATTGCCATCTGCAAATTTCTAACACTCTGACTTCTCCATCATCTGCAGGCTGATATTTCTCAGCATTTCAAATTGCCAAAGATTTATTTCCAGTAATTTCTATTAATAACAGATTGCAGTTCCAATTGACTTTGCTCATTATCTACTAAATGCTAAATGAACATTTATGAGGCACTCCAAAATGTGCAAAGTAAAAGATAAAACCACAAATGGCAAACCTACCCAGTCCTTCAGTGTATTTGAATTGTTAGAAATATTATTTTACTCCTCTGCGTGCCCAATCAATATGCCAAATGTCTGGTTCTGATGAATTTTAATGAGCTATTACACCTAATTCCATGAAAATATTCACAATTTGCTTTTGAATTGTTTTCATTAGAAATCTCACCTTAAATCATTTTTGTTGCCCACATTCTCACCTACAATGTTTGGCAACTTTTCTCTCTCATTCTAATGACAAACTACAATTCCACTCACAATCCGTAGCCTCTATGTTAAGTTACCCAAATTCAGAGTGATGCATATTGAAAGACTTGTGGAACTCCTGGACCAGTCATCAAGGATAATCTCACTCTTTGAGTTAAAAAGTAGGAGAATGCCAGTTTTTTTGTTTAAATTAATAGCTTGCTAGTGAAATCCTAATTTTAGAGATTGTGAATTTATTTCTTGTGATTTTGTTAATTGGTAATATAGAAAACTTGGCATGCTCCAGGTTTACAGCAATGGAGGAATTTCACTCCATTAGAGTGCTTCCTTGCCAATGGGGAAATGAATAAATGGTGTTAATACATTAGTTGTTAGCTACATTTTTTTAGATTGCTTACTTAGATTACTTAGATTAGTGTGGAAACAGGCCCTTCAGCCCATCAAGTCCACACCGACCCGCCAAAGCACAACCCACCCAGACCCATTCCCCTACACTTACCCCTTCACCTAACTCTACAGGCAATTTAGTATGGCCAATTCACCTAACCTGCACATTTTTGGACTGTGGGAGGAAACCAGAGCACCCGGAGGAAACCCACGCAGACACGGGGGGAATGTGCAAACTCCACACAGTCAGCCACCTGAGGTGGGAATTGAACCTGGGTCTCTGGTGCTGTGAGGCAGCAGTGCTAACCACTGAGCCACCATGTCGCCCACGCTACTGTGCTGCCTACATTTTCTCTGGTGCTCTTTTCATTTGGATTTCTAATGAGTAAATTTTGATATTTATGCCATTAAACCCAGTAGACATGAGGAGCCATGATCAGTTTGAATGTATTAGGATTGCAGCAAGATTAGGAAGAAGCAGTCGGTCATTTAGCATGCCATGCTCACCTGCTATTCCAAACAAAAATGATTGTTTTGTATCTAAACTTAGAAATTTAAAAGGATATTGACAAATTTAAGGAGCCGTCAGAGAGGTGAAGTCAATGCAGAGAACTGTGAGGTGATACACTTTACTATAAAGAACATGGAGAGATAAAGTAAAGGGGACTTTGATAAAAGATATGGAGAAGTAGAGTGATCTGGGTGTGTATGCGCATTACTCATTAATGGTCGCAGGACAGGTAGAAGGAGCTGTTAATAAAGCATATAGTATTCTATAATTCACAAATAAAGGCAAAGAATACAAAGTTAAAAATCACACAACACCAGGTTATAGTCCAACAGGTTTAATTGGAAGCACACTAGCTTTCGGAGCGACGCTCCTTCATCAGGTGATAGTCACTATCATCTGATGAAGGAGCGTCACTCCGAAAGCTAGTGTGCTTCCAATTAAACCTGTTGGACTATAACCTGGCGTTGTGTGATTTTTAACTTTGTATACCCCAGTCCAACACCGGCATCTCCAAATAAAGGATACAAAAGCAGGGATATTATGCTGAAGCTACATAGGACACTCATTAGACTTCAGCCGGAGTATTGTCCACACTTTAAGAAGGATCTGATTGGATTGGGGAAAGTGCAGAAGAGATTGGCTCCAGGAATGAGAAGGTTCTGTTACAAGGGTAGACCGGAGAAATTAGCACTGATTTCCCTGGACAAGAGGAAGTTAAAAGGAGGTTTGATCTAAGCTGTCAAAAATCATGAAGGGTCTGGACAAAGTTGACGGGGAGAAGTTGTTCCACCTCACAGAAAGGATTGAGAGCAAACGAGCAGTTTTAAACTATCTTGCAAAAGAAGCAAATGTGATGTGAGAAAAAAACGTTTTCACACAGTGAGTCGTTAAAGTCTGGAATTCACTTCCTGAAAGAGCAGGGAGCTGGTTCAAATGAGTCATCCAAGAGAGCAATAGGAGATTATTTACGGATAAACAATGCTCTGCATTATGGAGAAAAGGGAGGAAATTATCCTCAGAGTCAAAATGCTTCGAAAGTTAGCACAGATATAATGGGCTGAATGGTTATCTTCTGCACCATAACTGTTCTATGGTTTTGTGAACTTAAATTACTTGCTTTTGATCCATATCCCTTGACATCATAACTGAACAAGATGTATCAATCTTCGTGTTGAGACCTCCAACTGCACTTTGTTTTCCACAGCCATTTGTGGAGATATTTCTACTTTGTGTAAAAAAATGTCTCCTGAACTTGCTTCAAATGGCCTAGGTCTAATGTTAAGATTATGCCCCTCTCATCTCGATTCCTCACAAAATAGTAAATAGCATATTTGTAAATGCCCATTTTACATTTTAAGTACCTCAATCAAATCAACGCAACCTGTGAGAATTCAAGGAATACAAGTCAGGTTTTTCAACAATTCATCAGAATTTAACTCTCTAAAACCCAATATTGTTCTGGTAATCAATGCTGTGCCTGCTCCACTATCAATTCAGGGAGAAAATGAGGACTGCAGATGCTGGAGAGTCAGAGTCAAAAAGTGTGGTGCTGGAAAAGCACAGCAAGTCAAGCTACATCCGAGGAGCAGAGAGTCGATGTTTCGGGCATAAGTCCTTCATCCTGCTCTTCAGATGCTGCCTGACCTGCTGTGCTTTTCCAGCACCACACTTTTTGACCACTGTCAATAAATTCAGAATGGCCTCCAAGAATGCTTCTCCTCCTCTACTGCCAGCCTAACAAGTCCCAGTGATCAAAAACAGACACCGCACTCCTTCCAATCCCTGAGAACCACTCCTGTATAACCAAGGGGGACAAAAAAATTTAAAACCAATAACACTTGGAAATGAAGGTATTAGTTATACTGAAGCTCCGTTTTGAGATACACAAGACAAGTCAGACAAACATATGCTATCCGTAAATCTCTTTTTAACATTCTAAATATTGATTTGATCCTCTACCCCAAGATTCAAATTTGGCTCTTCCCACGACTTGGAACTATGCTCCCAATAATACCACAGCATGCCCCAAAATAGCTCAGTTGCTGCAACCTCCTCTGAAGTGCTCCTTGATTGTTAGCATGCCAGGTCTATCAAACCAACTGATTTTTGAGCCCAAAGAAATGTTGAGAACAAAAAGATACATGTGACATAACAGGTTAAACTCTTGACTTCTGTCCCTCCAGATACGTTGCATCTTTCAAGATGGTGGCGCCAGTGCAGTTAGGTAGTGATCGGGCTCCTGAGTCCGTCCACTCCAGGCTCGCCGTATTCTTCTGTCTTTCTCCTTTCACTTTTCTTCATTGCCTGACATTGTGGGGAAGCTGGAGCGGTGTTGGTGTCCAGAGCGAGGCCACCTGGCTGCAGGAGGCATCGAGCATGGCCCTGGAGCAGGGTTTCCTTGAGGCCCAAGATACCTTGTAGAAGTCCTGGAGCTGTACCTGAAGACCCTTTGTATAGAAGGTGAACTCTACTTACATAATTCCTTTTAGTTCATTTCGTAACTGGATTGTGGCAACAATACTCTTATCATTGTACCTTTCTTGATATATGTGACAATAAATAACTCAAACTCCTATTAGAGGTGCAATGCTGTCTTCACATTCAATAGTCATGATATTGGGTGAGACGAGTTCTGTCCTTGAGTTGGCAAATAGAAGTCTGGAGTTTCACTCCTTCTACATGATATGGAGATTAATTCTAATAGTTTATTTTTCTTAGGTAATGTCAATTACATTTCCTTCTGAGTCCCCAAAGTTCCTTTAAATCTGTATTAAAAATTCACTCTCATTCACTCCAATATCACAGAAGTAATCAACACTGACTTGTATTTGTATAGAGCACTTGAAGTTTGAAATATTTCTGCCTTGATTTATAGCCTTCAGAACTATTCTAAAACAAACATGAATATAGATATACCCTAGGTTTTTAACTAAATGCTATTTCCGGTCTTTAACATTTGGTGTGCCTTGTTTTTGTGGTAGATATTAATGTGCATCTTTTGTGAAAAAGTAGTCAACACATTCATGAAATATTTCTCTCTCCTACATAACATTTTCTTCCTTCTTTTTCTGAAGTGACTGATTCTTGGAGTTCCCATTAAATAGCACTCAAAGACATGTGATTATTCATTATCAAACTGCCAGGCAAATCAATGAACATAGAGAGATTATCATGATTATTGCAGGTCATCCTGACTCCAATTTCACTAGAAACCCACATATGAATCCTTGCCAGCATGAGTCACTGGCTAGTGATTAATATTTCCCTTCACCACGGTAGGAGCTTTCATTTGGCCAATTAACTAAACTCCACTGTTAAGTTTAAGGTTAGTTTATTCAGAGTAGACCAGGATTGAGCTTCACATACTTCTGATTGCAGTGGAGGGCATATAACACCATGAAAAATTACAGCTCTTAGAAGTAGTTTGCAAAATTCCTGGTGTGGAATATTGCACTGTATGGATGCATTTGGATTCTCAATAAGATTAATACAAACAGGATTCAACTTTTGAAATGATGTAGGGTCTTTAAAATCAAGTGCGTAGAGAAAATAACCTGTAAATATATCCATTGGAAAATTGGAGTCCATCTATCTCATGAGCTGTCAGTGAGGTGTGCACCTTTGTATTCCTCACTCTTTTCTATTTGCACAGTATGATCTGTGCACTGTGACTTTTCACTGTACTAAGGTGCATGTGACAATAATAAATCAAATCAAAAAAGAAGTGAGGAATAAATTGAGAAATTGCAACCACATTGAAAGTGTCCGATGTTGGTGACAAAAGAAGGTGAAACATCAAGAAAGAACAGGCCACAATGGAGGAGGACAGGATAGATGGACAACATCAGAAACTTGGCAGAGGCAGGATGAAAGTAATATGCTGAATGCAGTGAACAAAGAGAGATGAATATGATTCCTTGTGGTGGATGGCTAAATATGGTTGGATGATCACAATAACTCAGACTCACTTCAAATAAGTTGTAGATTTACCCACTGAATTATTGGGAATGTTACTTTTTTTTTAGTAATTCATTTTCATTCAGTACGTTCATCTAGAAATATATTGATTGCTAACAAACTGCAAGTACTTTTAAAATGACTAATATTAAACTCAACTCCTAATGATGGAAACTAGTGATTTTTTTCTTAGCAAGATCATTCACAGGATGAGGGTGTCACTGGCCAGTCAGCATTTATTGCACATCCCTAGATGCCCAGAGGGCAGTTAAGAGTCAACCACATTGCTTTGGGTCTGGAGTCACATGCAGACCAGCTTCCTTACCTAAAGTACATTAGTGAACCAGATGGGTTTTTTTCTGATAATGGATTCAAGGTTATCATTAGACTCTTAATTCCAGATTTTTATTGAATTCAAATTCCACCATCTGCCATGCCATGATTTGAACCTGGGTCCCCAACACATTAACTGGGTCAACAGTCCAGCAATGATACCACTAGGTCATCGCCTCCCCTAGTTGCAATGCTGAAACCTACACCAACTGAAAGAACAAAGCATGAACAGATTATAATTCAATTTAGATAACTTGAAACCATCTCCTTTTTCTCCTACCATGACACAATATGGTTGACATGCTTCCATCATTGACAAAATTACATGTTAGTTTAGCCTTAAGGATCAGATCAGAGTTGCAGACTCCAAAATCCTATTTGACTAATATTGTTGGATATGATTTTTCAATGTGTTCGATTGCATCTTCCTCTGCAGATTCCTTTTCTGAACAGTACTCCTCCCAAAGACAATGTTTTACTGCACAAGTAGCTCATGGATTTGTAAATATTTGCACAAGTCACATTTGGTGAGCACAAATTTGATTGGAAAATCGACCTGTTTTCAGGAAGAACTCATTGTTTGCGATTCTTGAGAAGATTTGAGAACACTCATTGTGTTCTGATGGAATCTTTTATCAGCTGTAGGAAATGGAAGGCAACGTGGGATCATTTGATATTGGAGGAAGGAATGCAGCAGGATCCAAGTAGCGAGTTCAGCATTTGTTGTTTGGAAAATGTCAGCGAATGGAGTTTTCTGTATCAGTTACAAAACTTTTTCTTTTGTCTCAATGTTATTACAATCCTTCCCCATTTAGAAAGGGGTCTATCTTTGGGGAGGAAATTACACATTCAAACCTTTTGACCTTCACGAGGAAGTTCAACCTTTTAATATTAATCATGTTTATTAACCCTTGCAAGCCATGATAAGTATGTGAATGTACTCATTGATGCTAGAGTACTTGAAATTAATGAATCAGCAACCATCTGAAGATGTTATTCCTGGTTCTTTACTCTGAAATCTTGACTGTTGCTAATGATATTTTTATATTAATTTTGAAAAAATGTCATGGGAATTAATTCATTTCTGGCCTAACCAATGAAGGAACCTGATGTTTTTCAATATGGCTGGCATAGAGTCACATTTGTTGATATAGTTTTAAAGTGTGCCCCATTTGGATATATGTCATTTTTAACTCTAAATATATTATCAGAGACTTTGAAATACTTTCTGTTTTCCTCTTGCTGACCACTGGAGCCTTTTATAATATTTCCACATGGCTACACAGGAATAAGTCTTTCTAGAGGTCGCGTGATACTGTTTAAAATCATTGTTTCCCCCATTGCAGAAAAAACTCTTCTTTTACACTGCTTTTGAAAATTGATGATGTTTCTGAGGAGAATACTTCTTTTCAGAAGATGTGCCAATGTGGTGCCACATTAATAGAGCATGTGTCTGCTCCACCAAAAGGTGCCATGGCTTTACAGGGACTGAGCTAAAGGTCATAGAATCATGGGGCTGAATCTTACTTTTTTTTGGCCATGTGTCAGCTTTGGTCAGTATTTTGGACGGTTTCTCTCCACGAGGCCTGTATCTTAACAAACTCTTCTTGTTAACCACCTACCCTGCTGCTATGGTGCCTCTTTGTCCAATTCTATTTTAATATGTGCCATTTCTGAACGTCTCACTGACTATCCACTGAAAGACCAGCATCCCTGGCATCAGTCTCGCCCATATCCTGGTTTAGAGGAATGACCAGCAGCACTATAAGGTCAATTGCCTGCTCTACTCTGCCAGCGTAGGTGCCACACTCTTCTCTCTGCTACATCACACTCACCCTATCTCTGCTATTACATTCACCTCCCACCAAGGTTCATGTCTACCACTGTCACTATTGCATCCCTCACTCACTCTCATTCAGCTCAAACCTCCCACAACACCAGCCCTGCATGCTCTCTGTGCTGCTTACCCACTTACCCAAGATACGTCACCATTATTCAACCACTGTGCCACACTAACAGCCATACCACCCAATTTCATCTCACTCAATCTGTTCCTTTCTCTCAGTCCAAGAGAAGACAGCCCTTAGTAGTGAAAAAAAGCCTAGATTGACTTAGAGGCAGGAGGCAGGGGGTGATGGTCAAAGGATATTTTTGTAATTAGAAGCCTATGTCCGGTGGTATATCATAGCATTTAGTGCTGGATCCCATGCTGTTTATTGTGTGTATGTATGATCTGAATATAGGAGATGTGATCAGTTAGTTTAGGGATGACGTGAAAATTGATGGTGTAAATAATGAAGAGGAAAACCTAAGATATAGATGGACTGGACAGATGAGCTGAATAATGGCAAATAGAATTTAATCTTGAAAAATATGGGGTGATGCATTTTGGAAAGATGAACAGGGCAAGAGAAAACATGTTCAATGGTAGGAGTACAGAGGGTCAAAGAGACCTTGATGTCCATGTCCATAGACCATTTAAGACAGCAGGACAAGTAGATAAGGTTGTTAAAAAAACATATGGGATACTTGCTTCAGTCAAGGAATTGAATGCAAGAGCAAGGAGATTATGATGGAGCTGTATGTAACATTAGTTAGGTCACAGCTGGAGTACTATGTGCAGTTCTGGTTGTTACACTATAGGAGAGATGTGATTGCACACAAGAGTGTGCAAAGGATTCACCAGGATATTGCCTGGCCTGGAGTGATTCATGTAAGAAAAGAGACTTAATAGGCTAGGTTTGCATTCCTTAGAGCAGGGAAGGCTGAGATGGGAACTGATTGAGGTGTGCAAGGTTTTGAGGGGCATAACAGGGTACATAGAGGGAAAAAAGACTTTCCCCTTGGTTGAGGAGTCAATAATCAGGGGGCACAGAATGAAGGGAAGGAGCAGGAGGCTTAGAGGAAGTTTAGACGGGGATTTGAGGGTAAATGTTTTTATCCAGTGGGTGGTGGATCTCTGAAACCGACTGCCTGAAACGGTGGTAGAGAAAGTGTCCTCAAGAACTATTTCAATGAGCACTACCATAGTATACAAGGCCAAATGCTAGGAAATGGGTTTAAGAAAGATGAGTACTTGATCATTCATATTTACACAATAGGCTGAAGGACCTCTTTGCCTGCTGTAATAACTCTGTGACTCTATGACTCTAAGCATATAGTTGTCTGGCTGTCTCCATGAGCTCGTTGGTGGCTGCTTCAGAGAACCAGTTCAGGTCTGGCACACACCAGCACTCCGTCACTCTAGGCTCAGGGTCAAAGGCATGGTGAGGGAGGGAGCACCTGTTGCATTATCAGGTGACCCTTTCTCAAAAGGAGGCAGGGCAGGTTCAGGAGGTATCCAGCTGAAGGAAGAACCAAACACAAGCCATCAGAAGTCTGCTGTCAGGACACTCCACCCTGCTTGGCCCCCTCCAACCCTTGGAGATTGAGATAGAGGAGGAACAACATGTATCAGGTAACATGACCCTCAGCATGCCTGGGTCATCCAAACTAAAACACCCTCCCAGGGTCACCTGACCAAACCTCCAGGGTCAATGGCACCTTGTACCTTCCACCTTCCGCCCTAAACATTGTTATAAGGTTTAATGAGAGGGAAAGACAGAATAAAAAAATCTTCTCTGGGCACTTTTGTGGCATAGGTGACAGTGCATTGTTTGGCTATGTTTGTTTGGTTTTGCACCATATTGATTTGTTTGACTTTCTGTGTAGCCCAAATGCCAACATAATGCCTAACTTCATGTCCATACAGGATTTACTATGGATCGATGTACATGTTGAGAGTCTACTACAGCCTTTGGAAGAGAGATAAACACGGACTACATATGGCTATGGGTTTTGCTGGCACCACTGTCTCTGATGGTCAAACATCCTTATTCATCTCCCAGGCTTGAGTTTGGTGTGAGTGAAGTGGTCAGAGATGTTTAGGACAGGGAAGTCAATTCACTAGGATTAGGGGGCCTGCAGGTCTGAGTTTTGTACAGTGCTTGGGTGTGTGAGTGTGTGCACCTCACAATGGTGGGTCTTGGAGTTCTCTTCCAGTTTAAGACACTTACCACCAGACTCCTAGTGTGGTTACAATTAATTTATTCCCATTACATATTGTCAATTTCCCACACAATGGAAGGTGACAGACTGTGCTCTCTGGCCAGTGGTTTTCAGCCTCCTCCTTTACATGTTGGTAAGTCTGCAAACATCCAGATTCCATTTGTGGTAGCCCTTCCCCTGAACCCTATAGGCTTCACACATTCCTAGGTCCCCACTCAAACTGTCTCCATGAACCATCACCTGCCCACCTTTCCCTCCCAGCCCCAGGTATATGAGGTGACCATACCAGCTGTGGTCATACGTTATCCCTGCCTTGAAGCCAGGGTGGTCCTGAACAAAGATGAATCTCTCTCCCACATTATCCTATTCCTATCCATGCTTTAATGCATTCCCCCTTTAGAAATACAATTGCCGGCTCCCCACCCATTCACAATTGTCACTCAACTTCCTTCAGTCTCCAGCCCCTAATCCCCAGGAATAGATTACTGTATTTCCTTACCATGGCAGGTGCCTCTCTTATCAACCCCACCCACATCCCTTATGTCTGTAGTTGGAACCAACAAAATGTCCATTGCACATCCCCATAAACATGTTCGGCCGTGCCCATATTCCTGTCTGATGCCTGGACATATTTCTTAACAGTGTTAGGCCTGTCTCTGGGATTGGTCACTACAGCTGCACAGGAGTAACAGATGAACGCTTCCCAGACTGCAGAGACTGACTGGTGCCTGTTTGGGGCAAGTCCCGTGAACTGGAAACAGAGGCTGCCCTTGACTTGCTTTGCTCGGACCCTCTGACCGACAGATGCCTCCATGGAATTCTGTGTGGACTACTTCGCTAAGACTCTGAGACCTGCTGCTTGCTACATGCGCAGTGTGTTTGTACCTGTCACTATGCACAAAATGGCCTTTCAATTAAAGTAGCCATTCGATGCTAGTCCCTGTTTGGCCATCCAATGGAGGTCTGTGTTTCCAGACTGTCCTGAAAGTTGTAGGATCCTGAGCGGTTGACAAATATTGGATGTTGATTGTAGATGTAGGGGGATGTGGAGGGTGGAGTGGTTGGGAATATGGCTGGGACCCATGGATTATGTCCTCAGATGCTGTTTGATGCTGATCCATGGGGAGGCTTTTCACCTGCTCCGACTTCCATGTTGAGATTTCTCGCTGTATGGTTTGATTGGTGATATGGGTAACATAGAAGGCTTCCTATTAATGAGGTTCAGTTAATGAGGTGATCACAACATGAGATGTACAATTAATGAGATGCTTACCAAACAAGAGTTCCCTTTAATTGGGATCTCACTGCTGCCTAGTGAGAGACATGCCTCTCTGCTCCATCGATGCAGAAACATTGCAGCAGGTTGCTCCTGATGTTAAAATAGACCTTGCCAGACTTCTAGCACAAATCCCATCATAGCCAAGATCATTCAGGCCCCTACATAATTCTGCCAATAATATAACAGCACAAGAGGAAGCTATTTGCTCTATTCTGTCTGTGCTGACTCTTTGGTTTCATTCCCTGCTCTTTTCCCACAGCTCAGCAAAATTTTCACACTGAAGTATATCCAATTCCCTTTCGAAAGTTACTACTGCATCTGTTTCCACTACCCTTTCACGCTGTGCATTCTGCATCTTAATTAGATTACTACCTGAATGACTGTAAATTGGGAGAGGGGAGTGTGCAGTGGGACCTGGGTGTCCTTGTGCACCAGTTGCTGAAGGTAAACATGCAGGTGCAGCAGGTGGTAAAGAAGGCAAATGGTATGTTGGTCTTCATTGTGAGAGGTTTCGACTACAGGAGCAGAGACATGTTGTTGCAGTTATACAGGACCTTGGTGAGGCCACACCTAGAATATTGTGCGCAGTTTTGGTCCCCTTTTCTGAGGAAGGATGCTCTTGCTCCCAAGGGAGTGCAGCAAAGGTTTACCAGACTGATTCAGGGGATAGTGGTACTGGCATATGAGGAGAGATTGCCTAGGTTAGGATTGTTCTTGCTGGAGTACAGATGAATGAAGGGGGAATCTCATAGGGATAAAATTCTAACAGGAAAGGGTTTTTACAAATACATGAAGGACAAAAGAGTAACTAGGGAGAGAACAGGGCCCCTCAAAGGTCAGCAAGGCGGCCTTTGTGTGGAGCCGCAGAGATGGGGCAGATACTAAACAAGTATTTTGCATCAGTATTTACTGTGGAAAAGGACATGAAGGATATAGAATGTAGGGAAATAGATGGTGACATCTTGAAAAATGTCCATAATTACAGAGGAGGAAGTGCTCGATGTCTTGAAACGCATAAAAGTGGATAAATCCCCAGAACCTGATCAGGTGTACCCGAGAATTCTTTGGGAAGCTAGGGAAGTGATTGCTGGGCAGCTTACTGAGATATTTGTATCATTGATAGTCAGAGGTGAAGTGCCAGAAGACTGAAGGTTGTCAAACGTGGTGCCACGGTTTAAGAAGTGTGGTAAGGGCAAGCCGGGGATCTATAGACCAGTGACCCTGACGTCAGTGGTGGGCAAGTTGTTGGAGGGAATCCTGAGGGACAGGATGTGCATGTATTTGGAAAGGCAAGGACTGTTTAGGGATAGTCAACATGGTTTTATGCGTGGGAAATCATGTCTCTGAGCATAAGGATATAGTTAGTAAGTTTGCTGATGACATCAAAATTGGAGGTGTAGTGGACAGTGAAGAAGGTTACCTCAGATTACAATGGGATCTTGATCAGATGGGTCAATGGACTGAGAAGTGGCAGATGGAGTTTACTTTAGAGGTGCTGCATTTTGGGAAAGCAAATCTTAGCAGGACTTATACACTTAATGGTATGTATTGCTCGGGAGTATAGCTGAACAAAGAGACCCTGGAATGCAGGTTCATAGCTCCTTGAAAGTAGAGTCGCAGGTAGATAGGATAGTGAAGAAAGTATTTGGTATGCTTTCCTTCATTGTTCAGTGTATTGAGTACAGGAGTTGGGAGGTCATGTTGCGGCTGTACAAGTTAGCTTCTATTGGAATATTGTGTGCAATTCTGGTCTCCTTCCTATTGGAAAGATGTTGTGAAACTTGAAAGGGTTCAAAAAGATTTACAAGGATGTTGCCAGGGTTGGAGGATTTGAGCTATGGAGAGAGGTTGAATAGGCTGGGGCTGTTTTCCCTGGAGCATTGGCGGCTGAGGGGTGATCTTATAGAGGTTTATAAAATCATGAGAACCATGGATAGGGTAAATAGACAAAGTCTTTTCCCTGGGGTGGGGGAGTCCAGAACTAGAGGGCATAGGTTTAGGGTGAGAGGGGAAAAATATAAAAGAGACCTAAGAGGCAACTTTTTCACTCAGAGGATGGTATGTCTATGGAATGAGCTGCCAGAGGAAGTGGGGGAGGTTAGTACAATTGCAACATTTAAAAGGCATCTGGATAGGAAGGGTTTGGATGGATATGGGCCAGATGCTGGCAGGTGGGACTAGATTGGGTTGGGATATCTGGTTGGCATGGACGAGTTGGACCAAAGGGTCTGTTTCTGTGCTGAACATCTCTATGACTCTATGACTCTATAACTAGACAGTGTAGATGCACGGAGGATGTTCCCAATGGTGGGTGCATCCAGAACCAGGGATTATAGTCTGTGGATTTGGCGAGGACCATTTAGGACGGAGTTGAGGAGATATTTCTTCACCCAGAGAGTGGTGAATTTGTGGAATTCATTACCACAGGAAGTAGTTGATGCCAAAACATTGAATGTATTAAAGAGGTGGTTAGATATAGCACTTGGGGACAAAAAGGACCAAAGGTTATGGGGAGAAATCAGGATTAGGCTATTGGGTTGGACGATCAACCATGATTGTGATGAATGGCAGAACAGGCTCAAAAGACCCAAATGTCCTCCTCCTGCTCCTACTTTCTATGTTTCTATGTTTCTGTAAAACACTGTCATGTTATTGTTTTTCCTTATGTTGCTTTTGATTCATTTGTTAATCATCTTGAATCCGTATCGTCCAGTTAGCAACACTTGTGCCACCAGAAGCAATTTCTCTATTCAAACCTTCATTAGTTTGAACGCATATATTAAAATTTCCTCTTAATCTTGTCTGGTTTGAGGGAACATTCTCTGTCATCTTCATGTAACTCTTTCATCCATTGATTCTGTACAATGTAAATCATGGTGACATCGTCAAGAGGACAGGGCAAGTAGAATCCAATGAGAGAGGGAAAATTAGAGTGGGAATCAACTGGGTTATGTTGTATCTGCAATTGAAGCAAATTACATGATTGCTCACTTGATCGGTGAATGGTGTTTGATATGAGAGGATTTGAAGGAGAATATTTATAAAACAGAAAAGCACAAATGCAATCAATTTAAATTTCTCTCTTTTTAAAAAAAACTGAAAGGTTATCTCTGTAGGTGGTAAAAACTCCTACTCTGCCTTGGAGGAAAAGCAGATAAATAAACAAATGGCAATTATATCTAAATGTATTTGACCTACCTGAGAGGATATATTTTAAAAACCTTAAAGGATTTGTTTTGGAATAAATTAACTCTTTTAGTAGTCTTCTTTTAAACAAGAGACAACTTGCTGATTGAAACGAACAGCATGGTCCTTTAGTTGTATGTAATAGATTGACATTACTCAATCAACCTGTGCTTCAAAATCCAAAGCAAAAAGTGATTCTTTCATAGCTGCATGTGCTGAATAATCCTGACTGTGCTAATAGCTATACTGATTTAAAATAACCATCAAGCCTATATTATGACTCATTTACAGCTGCCATTAAGTTAATAGATTCACACACAAACACTTGTGCATTCTCTGCTTTGTTCAAACTTTGTACCTTTTTTTGAATCACTGAGGAGTTTGGAGAGCTTGAAGTTTCCCAGTGCTTTTCCCACAGGAATGCCCTGGCTAATGAGATTCTATTTGCTAACCTATCATCAACTTTTCCTCCTGTAGTATAAATTGATGCGATTACTTGAAACCTGGCCTGATCAGGACAAGATGGGAAACATTGATAGCATTTCTGGTGAAGCCAATTTCTCAGATTTTGTTGAAAGTATTGATTTGGAGCAGGAAAATATCTTAAGAATAAATGTTGACAGAGTGTTCCAAGCCAGGAGCTTTGAAACAAGAATCTCATTCCCATCTTATTGCTTATCTGGTGGAATAAAATTATCAAAAAAAAGTTGGAGACAGCTAACAACTCGCAGTATCTGTGGATTTAAAAAAAAAGCACAAATCACTTAATGTTTCAAGCCCCAAGTTACATCCTTTCTCAACATTCAACTGTATCCTGGCCAGTTGAGCTTTTGTTTATTTTCTTTGTACTTTCAACATCTGCTGTATTTTTTCCCCCTCTTGTACATTTTAAAGGTTAACATATTCACCACTAGATGGCACCAACAAACACAATGTGAATTCTGAAAATTCAGCAAGAAACGAAAATTCCATCAGAAATGGAGACTATTTTGTTCATTGTAACTGTGCCAGCCCTTTGCAACTGCTATCCAATTAGTTCCACTCCCCTGCTCTTTCCCTTAACCCTGCAAATGTTTCCATGTCAAGTATTTATCTAATTCCTTTTCAAAGGTTGTTAATGAATTGGCTTCTCCAATTTTCACACAGTGCATTCCAGTTTGTCATGACCACCTGTGAAAGAAAGGCATTTCCCTCTCCCTCGTTCTCCCAACACTGCAACTTAAATCTGTGTTGATCAATTACCAACCATCCAATACCACTCCCCAGCCCCTGCAAATCCCCTCAGTAGATATTTTCCACTTATCCAACTGCACTATTTGTTTAAAACTATAACAAAATACTGGAGATGCTGGAAGTCTGAGCAAAATGTTGGAGAAACTCAGCAGGTTTGGCAGCATCTGTCAAGAATTAAAATCTTGAGTTCAATATGTTTCTTCCTCAGAACTGCAGCTTAAGTTAATGGGGAGGATTCAATAGTAGTGTTTACTTGGTAAACTTTCGCTTTTAGTAGGAATGTAAAAGAAATGAATGTATACATGGGTGAAAGGTTAACCTGGAATTTCAGCCAGTTTGCTGTTGTTGATGGTTTATTCAGAGATTGGAAATGTTTCTGAGGATCTGTCCATATCCAGAGAATGGCAATTTGGACAAAGACCTGAAGGAAGTACACCATATTCCCAGGGCTTTAAAGAAAAGATGAGCTAAATATAGATGAATGGATGGTAGAAAAGAAATCACTTGAGTAAACTGGATGGACAGTTCTTAAATTTAAAGAATAAGAGATTAAATACAATCTGCTTCCATGAAGCCTGCACCACCAGAGAGAATGTATTTATTTCCCAATATGACAATTGAAATTATCCAGCTTTACAAAGCAAAATCTACATGTTACAAAGTGTCTTGACTTTGAGCAGAAAGAATATTTGGCCTTGACATTCTCTATGTCTCCCTACAATTGAGAAGATTCATTATGTTTTAAAGTTGAGGGTAATGAATCAAATGTAATGTGAATAAGTTTAAATTAATTCTCCCATTGGGAAGCTATGGGACTGAAAACTGGATTTGCATCCTGACTGGTTTGATGCCGTGACTCAATGGAGAGTAATAGTGGGCAGAATATGAAACTGTTGAAACTTTATTGCTGGAACAGCACAGCAGGTCAGGCAGCATCCAGGAAACAGGAGATTCGACGTTTCGGGCACAGGCCCTTCTTCAGGAAACTGAAGAAGGGCCTGTGCCCGAAACGTCGAATCTCCTGTTCCCTGGATGCTGCCTGACCTGCTGTGCTGTTCCAGCAATAAAGTTTCAACTTTGATCTCCAGCATCTGCAGACCTCACTTTCTCCTCGAAGAATATGAAACTGGATCATCCACCTGAAACCATGATAAAATTATCCCAATGTCATCTAAATTGAATCAATATCTCAAATGTCTCAAATACCATGAACAATCTAAATGAAACACAGTTTGAAATTTATGACAATGGGGTTGATGCTTTGACTAGTCATATTGAAAATGCAAAGAAACCAACAACCCATGAACTCAATTAAAATACTTAAGTGATAACACAAATAATGCCAGTTCCCCTTGTTTCAGTGACAATAGGATACTTACAAGATCCCATAAATATTAATTATTTGAGTGGCTATTTACTCTATACCATCACAAATGTTTGAAGGAGAGGAAATATTGAGAACAAATCCTTGATTGTGAATTTTAAATTGTTTTTATTTTGGCCAGGGTGGCATTTGTTGCTTATCTCTAATTGCCCTCAAGAATACACTTGCCCTTATGAGTGGCACAGTGGCTTAATGGTTAACACTGCTGCTTCACAGCACCAGGTTCAATCCCACCCTCAGGTGACTGTTTGCTTGGAGGCTGCAAGTTCCCCCTGCTTGCATGTTTCTTCCCAAAGCCCAAAGTCCAGGTTAGGTGGACTGGCCATGATAAATTTCCCCGTAGTGCGCAGGGATGTGCTAACTGGGTGGATTAGCCAAGGGAAATGCAGGGGTGGTCTGGATGGGCTGCCCTTCAGAAAGGTCAGTGTAAACTTGATGGGTCAAATGGCCTGCTTTCACATTTTAGGGATTCTATGAATATGAGTATGCACCACCATCTGGAACCAAAGCAGCCCATCTGGCATAAGTATTTCTTGTTGATTTTTCTGTACTGGTCTGGTACAACTAAGTGACTGTTTCAGAAGCCAGTCAAGAGCCAAACACATTGTGTGCTTCTGGATTTGCATGTGGGCCAGGCCAAATAAGGATGGCCTATTTCCTTCCCTAAAGGATATTGGTGAACTAGATGGAGTTTTTACCACAGCCTAATAGTTTCATGACCACCATTTAAAGTTGGACATTAAATTCAAAATGTATTAAGTAAATTAGTTTTCACCCACTGCTGTGAGAGATTTTGAACATATGTCTCCACAGCATTAGCTTGGATTTTCTGAATTATTAGTGCAGTAACAATACCACCATACAACAGACCTCTTAAAGTGAGATTAAAATGGTAATGAATAGCCTGACAAGAGTGTATGTAATGTGTTATCTAAAATTATAGTCCTGCCAATATTGCTTCAGTACTGTACTGCGATGACAACTTGGAGTATAAGCTGAATTCTTGGTATGTACCATGAATTTAAATCTTCTCACTTAGAACTGACAAAGCTATCAACGCAGGCAGACTGACCTCAATTGGATGCTAGTGCTGCTGACAGAGACAGAATGTTCATAATTTCTCAACGTGTGTTTGTCAGAAGAGTAAGACATAGACAGGCGATCCTAGATCATACAGTTCTCTTTTTAATTGCAGAGATTACACATGAAGGGTCACTGGACTTGAACCATTAGCTCTGTTTTTCTCTCATCAGATGTGGTCAGACCTGCTGATTTGTTTTCAACACGAACGATCAGCACACGAATGGAATATTGTCCGGTTAGCAGTCCATGAGGATATAATCTCAGCAGGGGAGATGGATGATCTAATGAACAACTAAAGTGTTTTACTGTTCGTGATGTACAGCAACAAATTAGCAACATGTCACTCACCTGTTTTTCCTCAAGATAGGGATAACCAGCATGGGGTCAAAAGTGGAAGGTGCAAGTTATGCTGAAGTGTCTTAGGCACAAGGCTGTAAGAGTACCAAATGGGAGGTTCTGTGTTATAATAATGATGCACTTCTCTGCAAATTGCTGTGATTATAATAGATGTTCCAGTTTTATGCTTCAATAAGGTTTGAAAGCTAAATTAATTAGCTTGGCATCCCGCATTCTAGCACACAATACCATAGAACATCTATTATAATCATTACAATGCTGCAACATTCATTGTATCATTAGTAGATGGATAATGACATAAGCCTTGAAATTAGCCTGAGTGATTTTAACATATGAACATTAAGAAATGACTGCTATTTTACTGGAGGCATCAATCTGTTTAAACTAACACTTCCATTAAAATAACTGTGAAATAAATTTCATACAAATGTGTTAGGTGTTCATAGGCTGACATCACACAGCAGCATTTCTAGGTAACAATTACTGAGGTGTGGCATTCCCTTTTAACTAAAACAGTTGGTGAGATTTAAGATCTTGCTAATGAGGACATTAAGAGCAGTCTTTGGGAATTGGAATGAAAACATATGGGAACATTGAAACCCATTGCATAACTCATGATAAGTCATATGACACTGTTTGACAAAGAGATAAGCGTTTCAACATATATCATGCAATTTATGAGTCTGTGATTAAAGCAAGTGTGTCTGCAATTAGCTCAGCTCCTTAAAAGGTACAGGGTGTCCACACCATTTGCTGTCCTGATATTCATAGTTTCACATATACATTACTATTTTCTTAGGGGGCAATTTTCAGTCCTTGTTCAGCTGTCTCATAATTACATCATTAATAAATCTCCATTTTTCATTCTTTTGCTGCTATTCATCAAATGTTTTTAAAATGTATCTCCTGCGAATAGCAACAACCCCCTGTGCAAGGTCAAATTACTGTATGAAGACAACTCTTAATATCAGTTATGGGCTGCCGATTTCTACCTTATTAGTTCTATTTGCTTCTCCCCTTTTATAGCCCCTGCAGTGCTGATATATTAATACTCACCTTACTTGCTTCGGGGGGTGGGGTGGGAGGTCAGCCATCCATCCCTTACCTTCCATTAATCGCACTGCTTTGAAACATTACAGTCTGTATTCTGTCTTTGCGACAAGTCCCCAGCATTCAGCACTGATTTACAATTGCTTTGTTTGCATTTATGCCTTACATTTAAAATGCTTGTTCATGGTTTTAAATCTCCACTATGGTCCTCATAGTTTCTACAACATCTTTCTGCTTCATATCGTACCTCAAACACTGTATTCCTCTGAATGCTGTCCATACCAAACCCAAAACATTAACAGTCCACATTTTCCCAGCATTCCCCACACCTATTTCTTGTTCTATTTATCTCTACTTCCCCTCTCTGCATTGAGTAACTGCAAACCGTGTTTGTTGTGGAGTAATACAGAAATAATTAAATTCAAGCAATTTATTCACATAATTTAGAACATCGTGAAGCTCTGTAGAATATTCAATACACAAGGAATCAGAGATAGGTTCAGTACATCTATTCTGTTTCTAGAATTTTCTCTCTGAGTGTCCAGAGTCAATCATAGCTTTAGCTCCAAATTTCAGTGCAATCAAGCACTGTACAAGAATCTGTTATCAGGCGAATTAATCAAATACTGCACCATATACATTTTCTCACTCTGCATTCATTTTCCACATTCCTGTCTGTAAAACACATTGGAATTTCTTTCACATTAGAGGTACTATTTAGATGTAAGTTGTAGAGTCAGAGTGCCACACAGCACAGAATCAGACCCTTCAGTCCAACCAATCCATACCAACCATAATCCCAAACTAAATTAGCCGCACTTCCCTGCACTTGGCCCACATCCCTCTAAAATTTCTTATTCATGCGCTTATCTAAATGTCCTTTAAACGTTCTAACTGTACCCGCATTCATCAGTTCCTCTGGAAGTTCATTCCACACACAAACCACCCTCTGAGTGAAAACATTGCTCATCATGTTGTTTTTAAATCTTTCTCCTCTCACCTTAAAAATATGCCTCCTAGTCTTGAAATCTCCCACCCTAGGAGAAAGATATCTACCAATCACCTTACCTATACCCCTCATTATTGTATAAACCTCTTTAAAGTCATCTCTCAACCTCCTATGATCCAGTGAAAAAAGACCATCCTATTCAGCCTCTTCTTATAATCAAACCCTTCATTCCCAGCAACATCCTGATAAATCTCTTCTGAACTCTCTCCAGCTTAATAATATCTTCCGATAACAGGGTGACCAGAACTGGATACAGTATTCCAGAAGAGGCCTCACCAATGTCCTGTACAACCTTAACATCACGAGCATTTCCTACACCCAAAGTGGCCTACTCTACATTGGAGGAACCAAATGCAGACTGGGTGACCTCTTTGCGGAACACCTCCAGTCTGTGTGCAAGCAGCATCCGAACATCCGATAGCCAGTCATTTTAACATAGCGGCCTGCTCCCATGACTATTTGTCTATCCTTGGCATTCTGCAATGCTCTAACCTTCTGGAATCAATACTAAGTTAAACTCAATTGTGAATCCACTCCCATTCCTTCCCTTTCTTTTATTTTTATTTGTTACATTCTCTGTCCTCTCTTCCCTCCCCCTCTCGAGTGGAACTGTCTGTACTTTCTAGTTTGGTAATTAGACACAACACTGTTCTGCCAATCTCACATTCAGATCAGTTAATCGAGACTATCAACACCTTTTCTGCCCCAGCACTCCACCTCCTCCACCATTGCGTAAATGCTGCTCCCTCCACACTTCACATCAGCTCTGATGAAGAGTCATCTAGACTCAAAATGTTAGCTCGCTCTTTTTCCATGGATATTCCCTGATCTGCTGTGATTTCCAGCATTTTTTGCTTCCTATACTCAAAGGTCTGAGCAATGAAGGCATGCGTGCCAAATGCCTTCTTAACCACCCTGTCTATCTGTGATGCAAACTGCAAAGAATTATGTACCAGAATCCCTATGCCCTACCATTAAATGCATATAATGATGTGGAGGTGCCCGTGTTGGAGTGGGGTGGACAAAGTCAAAAGTCACATTACACCAGTTTACAGTTCAACAGTTTAATTTGAAATCACAAGCTTTCAGAAGGTAGGTTATGAGAGATTTTAAAACACCAGGCAGTAGGTGGGAATAGGAAAAACAAAATGGAAAGTTGGTGAGAAGATGGAGGAAAGGAGAGATTTACTAACAAATGGTTTCATTATGGAAAAGCTAAAGAATAGAGCTAATGAGTGGTCATGGGTATTGTAAAAAAAAAGTTGTATTCAGATGAAACGTAGGTGACTACTTAATGACCATCTGAACGTAACCTGAGAGAATAAAGAAAGGAATGAGTCAACGAAAATAAAATAAATCTATACTGATGTTTTAAGCAACCCATTTAAAGATGTTATTATGCATCTGTGGAGTAGGTGGAACTTATGCCTCCTGGCTCAGAGATAGGGACACCACCACTATACTGGAAAAGTCTGAAATATTTCTGTGTCCACAGATGCTGTCTCATCTGTTGAGTATCACTGGCATTTTTTAGTTTGTTATTTTTATTCCTGATTTTCAGCACCTATGATGTTTTGAATTGTTTTAGAAATAAATGCACAAGAGTAATCTCACTTTCAAATTGAAAAGGAAGTAAGAATTTACAAGTTTAAAATGAGATTACCTACAGTGTGGAAACAGGCCCTTCAGCCCAACCAGTCAACATTGATCCTCCGAAGAGTAACACACCCAGACCCATTTCCCCGCTGACTAATGCACCTGACACTATGGGCAATTTAGCATGGCCAATTCACCTGGCTTGCACGTCTTTGGACTGTGGGAGGAAACTGGAGCACCCAGAGGGTGCTCACGCAGACTCAGGGAGAATGTGCAAACTCCACACAGTCGCCCAAGGCTGGAATCAAACCTGGGACCCTGGTGCTGTGAGGCAGCAGTGCTAACCACTGAGCCACCGTGCCACCCGAATACCTTGCTCAGTATAAGTACGAGTGACTGCTGATGTGTTTCCAGCTTCCTCTTTCTGTCTCACATCTGTTCAGAAAATTAATGGATTAACAGTCAGAATAGAAAAACAGATCTGTAAGTTGCAACTGATTTCATACATCAATAGGTCATCCGCTGAGTAAGATTGTGTATTGAGCGTCTATTCAATAAATACAATCAGGACTGACAGGTCATCTATCCAACACTATCATAGTGATAAGACTATATCGAATTGACCAAATACAATCAGAAGATAGGCTAAAGGCTGATGAGTTATAAGTAATAACAATATAATAATGGTTGATGGGTTACCAGATAGTTATATATCATCTGATGCATGTACAGCACCCTAAAAGGTTAAAAGAAATGACTTAGTGCAAGCCAGTTACTCTGCCCGACTTGCTGCATGATTAATAGCATATTTTACAGAGATGGATTTATTCAATTGCCTTTGCATTATTCCTTAGGTTATAGTTAATCTGCTGGAGGAAAACGGACATTTTTAAAATAACTTTTTTTTATTTCACATTAGTCGAGGGGTGTTGGTAGAGTTAAAGATAAGGAATCTACTCACAGCTGAATTTCAATGATGCCAGAGTTTATTAATCCATCTCTGCATGGAGGGATTATCAGGGCACTATGGGACATGGGAAGATGTTTAAATATCTGCTCTGTAATTTGTAACGACCCGCATTATTTACCCAGATCAATAATTTTTATCAAGATTGTGATTTCCTTTCTTATGCAGAATCACAAGAGCTATGATTCATTCTATTATCAGTTTCTTCAAACTCCACTCTGCTGTGTTCCTCAGTTGGTCAAATCTAATGTTGATCTTGCTTTTCATGCATCTTCTTTGCAACTGTACCTTTGTATTTCTCGCTCTGCGTACCCGATGATCTTTGTCTGTTATGATCCACCCGTACTGCACACAAAATAAAACGTTTCACTGTACCCAGGTTACATGTGACAATAATAACCAAAGTTAGGGGCACAGTGGTTAGCACTGCTGCCTTATAGTGCCCGGGACCCAGGTTCAGTTCCTGCCTCAGCTGACCACACTATGTGGAGTTTGCACATTCTTTGTAGCAAGGTGGCTCAGTGGTTAGCACTGCTGCCTCACAGCATCAGGGACCTGGGTTCAATTTCACCCTCGGGCGACTATATGCGTGGAGTTTGCACATTCTCCCCGTGTCTGCATGGGTTTCCTCCCACAGTCCAAAGATGTGCGGGTCAGGTGAATTGGCCATGCTAAATTGCCCATAGAGATAGGTGTATGGGTCTGGGTGGGTTACTCTTTGGAGGGTCGGTGTGGACTTGTTGGGCCGAAGGGCCTGTTTTCGCACTTTAGAAAATCTAATCTAAAAATAAAACACACAGCTTCAGGTTATATTCCAACAGACTTATTTGGAAGTATTAGCTTTCAGAGCGCTGTTTCTTCATCAGGTAACTGGAGAAGGATCATAAGACACAGAATTTATAGCAAAAGATTACAGTGTCATGCAACTGAAATGATATATTGAACAAACCTCGATTGCAATGTATCATTTCAGTTGCATGATATTGTAATCTTCCCCTTTAAATTCTGTCTTATGATCCTGCTCCACTGCTACCTGATGAAGGAACAGCACTCTGAAAGCTAGTACTTCCAAATAAACCTGTTGGACTGTGATTTTTAAATTTGTTCACCCTAGTCCAAATCCAGTACCCCAACATCAATAATAATCAAATCAAATCAAAATCCACCATTCCACATTGAGTAGAGCATTCAGTCTATACTTTGTGAACTCACCTCCCTGATTGCTGATATGGAACACCATTCTAATTTTCACTGAACAAAGAAGTTGTAATACCGCCATGTGATCTAAAACAGCGTGAGGTGAAAGCTTGCCATCTCATGTAGATGGAAGTTATTTCATATCCTCCAGATGACAAGCTGGCTATGACAGCTTCTTTGCCACACACCACTGGAGATTTAAAAATGTATTTTTTTGCTCGTCAGGCAACACTGACTATACCATAACAGCTTCATCTGTATTCCTGTCATTAAGTAAGTCAACAGTAAAGCTGGCCCATGATAAAACTTAAATAATACCCAAATCCACATAACGAAAGTGGAATGAAATGAATTTCCCACTGCAGTTCAAGGCCATACAAACCAGTGAGTGAACATGGAAATTGCCATAGTATTGTGGATTCCAGTCTGGAGTGTGGAGGATCTGTCTCACTCGTGGTCACACTTAATCATATTCCGCTATTGAAGGGGAGGAGAAATAGCTGAGTTTGGAGACACCACTGAGTTTGGAGATGCGATAAGGAGCAAAAGGAGGTCAGGTGAGATGCTTACTCCAAATTTATGTCAAATCATCCCTGAATTTTTATCCTTTCCCTATTGCACACTGTTTACACAGGTTGACATTCTGCAGCATTAATGCAATACTCTGTCTTGCCATGTGAGCTGTTTTTCAAGGACTGTTGTACAAAATTTTGAAATGTAATCTTTAGCCTCTCATAAACCTCTAAAAGGAGGTGGCATTGGCCAGAACGCAGCCTCAATTGAACACTGACAATAACCTGCAGCACCCGGGCGGGGATAGCCCATCACTCTCGATCGATTCAGTGAGAATCAGGAGAGAGCATTTGGGGAAGAGTAGTTACAAGTGAAGAGGAGAAGTGGCAGGTGGATTTTGAGAAGATGCAAGCTGCTGGCTAGTTGTGAACACGAGGCCATTAACAGCTAATGATCCTGTGGACATGGAACTATAAGACCATGAGAAATAGGAGAGGAATTAGGCCATTCCGTCATGGCTGATATGTTTCTAAACCCCATTCTCCTGTCTTTGCCCTGCAACCCTTAATCCCCTTAATAATCAAGAACCTATCTCCCTCTGTCTTAAATACACTCAATGATCTGGCCTCCACAGTGCTCTGTGGCAATGAGTTCCACAGATTAACCACCATCCAGCAGAATAAATTCCCCCCTCATTTCAGGTTTAAATGTTCATCCCTTCACTCTGAGGCTGTGCCCTTGGGTCATAGTCTCTCTACTAATGTTCACATCCACTCTATCCAGGCCTCTCAGCGTTCTGTGAGATCTCCTTCATCCTTCTAAACTCTATGTAGTGCAGACTCAGAGTTCTCAACCAGTCCTCATATGATAAAACCATAATTCTCGGGATCATTCTTATAAATGCCTTCTGGATCCTCTCGAAGACCAGCACATCCTTCCTTAGATAACAGGGCCCAAAATTGCTCACTATATTCCAAATGCAGTCTGACCAGAGTCTTATACAGCCATAGTAGTACATCTCTGCCCTTGTATGCCAGCCCCCTTGAAATGAATGCCAACATTACATTTGGCTCCTAAACTGCCAATTGAAACTGCATGTTAACCTTAAGAGAATTCTGAACGAGTACTTCTACATCCCTTTGTACTTCAGATTTCCAAAGCCTTTCCCTGTTTAGAAAATATTCTATGCCTCTATTCTCCTACCAATTGCATAACCTCACACTTTCTGATATTGTATTCCATCTGCCACTTCTTTGCCCACTCTCCAATCCTTTCCAATTCCTTCTGCAGCTTCTCAACACTATCTGTCCCTCAAACTAGGTTTGCCTACTGACAGAGTTGGATGGCTCACCATCAGCATCTTATGAGAGTGTGCCAAGCAGTGGAGATAGTTTGACGGTTTCTGTGGATGAACCCACAATCTCTGATGAAGACTGTCAACTGAAAACATTTACTCCCTTTCTCTTTGCACCGATACCGCTAAACCTGCCAGGTATTACTAAAATTTTCTGTTTTTATTTCTAAGGAGGAAACTATGCTTGACTAATCTGTTCAAATATTTTGAAAATATAACTAGCTAGATGGTAGATAAGGGAGAGCTAGAAGATACACTGTATTTGGATTTTCAATACGTTTTCGAGATGAGGCTATTATATAAAATTAGAATGGAATTGATGGTAATATATTAGTATAGACTTAGGATTGATTAATGGTCCTAACATAGAAGTTATAACAATACAGGACAACATTAGCAGTCCAGGAGGGAGAAAGTGAGGACTGCAGATGCTGGAGATCAGAGTCGAGAATGTGGTACTGGAAAAGCACAGCAGGTCAGGCAGTATCTGAGGAGCAGGAGAATCGACGTTTCAGGCATAAGCCTTTCATCAGGAAATCTCCAGTCCTCTAGTACTTCTTTTGTGGTCATAGAGGATTTGAGAATCATTGTCAATACCCCTTATATCGGCTCCCTTGCATCGCCCAACAGCCTGAGATACATCTCACTCACCTTTCATGTTCTAACTTCCTTTCTCTGCGTGTTAGTTTCTTCTAATATCACACAGTCCCCTGATGTCTACACCTGGGTTCTCCATTTCCTTTGCGACATAAGATATTCATTGAGGACTGTGCCCACATCTTTCAGGTCCATGCACAGATGTACTTTACAGTCCTTAATGAGTCTCACTCTTCCCATAATTACTCTGTTGTCTTTTTATTTTTAAAATCTCTTTGTGTTTCCTTTATTTGATCTATCAATTTGATCTACCATAAACTCTCTTTGCTTTTTCATTTTAAGGTGCCCCCTCCACTTTCCTACACTTCTCTAAGGACTGTACCATAGTAGTACTAGAGGGAGTACAGAAGAAGTTCACCAGGAATTTGCCTGGGATGGAGAAGTCGAACTATAAGGAGGGACTAGATTGGCTTGAATTGTTTTCTTTAGAGCAGAGGAGACTGAGAGGGCACATTGATTGAGGTGTACAAAATTGAGGGGTATGGACAGGATGAATAGAGAACAGCTGTTCGCCTTGGTTGAGGAGTCGGTCACAAGGGGGCATAGTTTTAAGGTAAGGGGTAGGAGGTTCAGAGGGGATATGGGAAAAACCTTTCTCACTCAGCGGGTGGTGGGAACCTGGAATGCACTGTCTGAGGAGGTACCGGGGTCTGGAAACCTTACAAACCTTTAAAACATTTTTGGATGAACACTTGAGATATCATAATATTTAGGGATATGTGACAAGTGCAGGAATGTAGGATTAGCATACTTTTAGTGGTAATCATGTCAGTGCAGACTTGATTGGCTGAAGAGCATTTTCCACATTGTGTATCTATGAATCAACCTTAGTTCCACTCGAAATCCAGGGTTCTCCAGTCCCATCCTTTGTTTTTACAGGAACATATCTGCCTACCACTCTTTGTGTAAAGAACCTACTTCTGACATCTCCTTTAAACCTTCCTCCAATCACCTTAAAATTATGCCCCCTTGTGATAGCCATTTCCACCCAGGAAAAAGGTTCTGATTATCCATTCTATTTATGCCTCTCATCATCTTGTACACCTCGATCAAGTCACCTCTCAACCTTTTTCACTCCAATAAGAAAAGTCCTAGCTCCCTCAACTTTACTTCATAAGACATGCCCCCCAGTCCATGCAGCATCCTAGTAAATCTCCTCTGCATCCTCTCAGAAGTTTCCACATCCTTCCTATAATGAGGTGACCAAAACTGAACACAATATTCCAAGTGTGGTCTAACCAGGGTTTAATGAGCTGCAGCATAACCTTGCAGCTGTTAAACTCAATCTCCCTGCTAATGAAAGCCAACACGCGATATGCCTTCTTAACAACCCTATCAACTTTGGTGGCAGCCTTGAGGGATCTATAGACATGGATCCCAAGATCCCTCTATTCTTCCACACTGCCAAGAATCCTGTCTTTAACCCTATATTCTGCATTCAGATTTAACCTTCCAAAATGAATCACTTCACCTTTTTCCAGGTTGAACTCCATCTGCCACTTATCAGCCCAGTTCTGCATCCTGTCACTGTCTCGTTGCAACCTACAGCAGCCCTCCACACTATCCACCACTCCACCAACCTTCCTGTCAATGGCAAATGTACTAACCCACCCTTCCACTTTCTAATCCAAGTCATTGAGAAAAAAAAAGAAATTGAACCCTGCGGAACACTACTGGTTACCAAACTCCAGGCTGAATACTTTCCATCTACTACCACCCTCTGTCTTCTATAGTACACACTGCTGCTACTGAGTATCAGTGGTGGAGGGAATGGATGCTTCTGGATGTGGCACTAATCAAGTGGGCTGCTTTGTCCTGGATCGTGTCAAGCTTTTTGTGTATTTTTGGAGCTGCACTCATCCAGGCAAGTGGGGAGTATTCCATCACACTCCTGACTTGTGCCTTGTAGATGGTGGACAGGTTTTGGCGAGTCAGGAGGTGAGTTACTCGCTGCAGTATTCCTAGCCTCTGACCAGCCACTGTGATGAGACCGGTTGAAAGATTGGTCAATGGTAACCCCCGGGGTGTTGATGGTGGGGAATTCAATGATGGTAACACTGTCGAATGCCAAGGGACGAGCGTAAGTTCAGCATTAGCATATCCCCCTTTGAGGACGTTGGTCCCACTTTTGTTTAGTTGCAACCTGTTAAACTTATACAGTTACTATCTCCCCAAGAAATGCTCCAAAAGCCCCAGGAATCTAAAGCCTTCACTTCTACGCCATCTTCTACACCTTTATCTGCTCCATCCTTCTATTCCAACACTCACTACTGTGTTTTCAATTGCTAACCCAACTCCCTGAAGTCTGGTGAAGGATTTAATTTCTCTCTCCTATTATCTGATTGGTCCCAGCATGGACCACTGGATGTTCACCTTCCCCCTTCAGAATGCCCCGCAGCTGTTCTGTGCCATCCTTAACACTGGTACCTGGGCAGCAACACACTATCCTGGAGTCACACCTATGGCAGCAGAAATACCTGTCTACTCCCCTCACTAACAACCCCCTGCCACTATTGACCTTCCTCCCTCCCTAAGCAGATGGACAGATGGACCACACAGAGTGGCCTGGCTTTGGCTGACATCCCCAGAGGAACCGTCACTGTCACCACTTTCCAAGGCCAAGAAAACGTTTTATAAGCGAGATGCACTTGGGGGATTCCCTCACTTCCTGCCGCTGCCCTTCTTCAGTCTGATGGTACCTCACTGCCTGTACTTCTTTAAGCTGCAGGGTGACCATACCCTGAAGTGTGTCACCCTCAAACCTCTCAGCCTCATGAACGCTCCATAGCATCCCCAGCTACCACTCTAGCTCCAAAGCTCGGAGCTTGAGTTGCTGCAGCCCGAGGGACCTCCTGCACACGGTCATCCAGACTGCCAGGAATGTCTAGGCTTTCCCACACAGTATAGAATGTGTAAAACACAGGCCTGATCTCTGCAGATAGGCCTCAATAAATAGAATAGGAATCTTTGCTTTTATTTTATTCTTACTCCAAATTAAGTATAGACTAGACTGGCTGCTTCTCTGTGAGGGTCCTCCTGTCACCTGCTCCTCTCAGTGATGCTGACTGCGTGTTACAGGGTCCCTTCTTGCTCACTTTAGTAACTGTACCTTGAGTTGCCTAGGCCCCAAGAATTCAAATTCTTCTTTGCAGCCCTTTGCTTGTCCATCTCATGTTCCTCCATTAAGATACTCTTCAAAATCTGTCTCTTTGACCAAGTTTTGGTCTTTTTGATTTAATATCACTTTATCCCTCATTTCACAATGCTCTTGTGAAGTGCCTGGGGAACATTCATTAAGTTAAAAGTGCTGCATAAATATAAGTTTGTTGTTGCTTCTGCTGCTACACAAAGGCAAATCAAGGCCTTGCTTTGAGAATGATTACATTTACCTTTGTTCTGCTTCATCCATAGTAATGTACATACAGTAAGATCCAACAGACAATGATAATTTCAGATATCTTGATCTGGCATCTTTGTACGGTCTTTCTCATTCTTCCATATCTGCTCTTGAATTGTCGGAGCATTGGCCATTGTACTATTCACAATCACAGCTCCTTTGACTAAAGCTCACAGGTGGCAGATGGGATTTTGCTTTAAGACAGCATGCGTTTTCACAGTACTAGTTCCGAAAGACTTCACTAAACAAAGTAATTGCCGTATCAGTTACTCACCATGAATACCAAACAGATCTGCCTTTAGAATGACTTGGAGGTTAGCAGGGACCTGGGTTCAATTCCACCCTCAGGTGACCGACTGTGTGGAGTTTGCACGTTCTCCCCACGTCTGCGTGGGTGTCTACCGGGTCCTCCAGTTTCCATCCACTCTAATGATGTGCAGCTTAGGTGGATTGGCCATGCTAAATTGTCCATAGTGTCCAGGGATGTGCAGCTTAAATGGATTGGCTGTGCTAAATTGTCCACAGTGTCCAAGGATGTGCAGTTTAGGTGGATTGGCCATGCTAAATTGTCCACAGTGTCCAAGGATGTGCAGTTTAGGTGGATTGGTCATGCTAAATTATCCATAGTGTCCTGGGATGTGCAGCTTAGGTGGATTAGGCATGAGGAAAATGCAGGGTTACTGGGATTGGGAGTAGGGGATGTGTGTCTGGGTGGGATGCTCTTTGGAGGATCAGTGCACAACAGATGGGCTGAATGGTCACTTTCTGTGCTGTAGGGATTCTATGAGTGTATGATTGAAACATCAGTTCTCTTTTTTATGGGATCTGAGCTCCAGCTGTGCTGTTCAAGCATTGAGCCTGTGTTATGGGGGATTTTATTATTTTTAAAGGGTATTAATGAATCTTATGCATGGACTTCATAGACACTCCCCCACCTTTCTATGTGCAATATTGTTAGTCCCAGGTTACCATTTATTAATCCACATCAGAGATTTCAGCAACAAGTGGCAGACTCTTGCTCCACCCCCAGATGTTTCCTTTTTAACGGCGTCCAAAAGTGAAATGCTGTTACAATCACTTTGGCAACTGCCCCCAAACAGTCTGTGACATCAATAGCTCCTTGTGTTTGAATTATATAACTTATTTCCCACATTGTGGGTGAGAATATGATTCACATTGAGCACTGGCTATCCATGTTTCTCAGGCTCTGGGAAACCTGAGTGAAATAACTGCACAGAGGCCTGTATCCCCTTACCAAATCACCTGTTATTTATGCATACATAGTCCTTGACACTGGCCTGGCTCCGTCAGAGCCAGCTCTCAGAGTGAACGGAACATCTGACACTCCTGTTTATTCTTTCTTTTTCCCTATGAAATTACTCCACAGAGGCCGGTATCCTATCACCAAAGCACCCTTCGTAGAGAGTCCTTGACACTGACCCAACCCCCTCAGAGCCAGCTCTTTGAGTGAACAGGATCTCTAACTCTCCTGTTTTTTTTAAGAGTGAACAGAATTTCTGATACACCTTTTTTTAAAAAAAAATTACCCCCACACTACCGCCTAACTGCGGTAGTGCTTTTTTTTCCCCCAGCACCCATGTTGTGTGCGTGCAGGTGTGAGACACAGTGAGAGACAAAAGGTGTATGAATCTTTATTCAATTTCCACCACCAGGAAGATAGGAAAACACCCGAGTGGCCAGTGACAAGTAGTGTCCTTCACAAAAGGCAATGCTGTGTGATCAAACAGTGATGGGGAGGGCAGGGACTAAATTAAAATAGAGTTGGAGGGGGAAATAATGCACTCCACTCCCTGCGGCACCCACCTCTCCCTGAACAACTCCAGGGTGTTGGTGGACACTGCGTGCTCCTTCTCCAAGGACACCCGGGCCCTAACGTAACCGCGGAAGAGGGGCAGGCAGTCGGCCCTAACGACCCCCTCCACGGCCCGCTGCCTCGACCTGTTGATGGCCAGTTTGTCCAGGCCCAGGAGCAGACCCACGAGGAGGTCTTCAGATCTGCCCCACCCCTTAGTACCGGGTGCCCAAAGATCATGAGCGTGGGACTGAAGTGCAACCAAAAGCAGAGGAGGAGGTTTTTAAGAAAATCAAAAAGGGAGTGCAAATGCCCACACCCAATATATACATGGTCCACGGACTCCACAGCGCCACAGAACAAGCAGTTGGGCTGGGAGTCCGTGAACCACCGCAATCTGCGGTTGCAGTGGACTGCTGCGTGCAGCACCCTCCACCCCAGATCCCCGAGAGAAAGGGGGAGGACTCCCGCGTAGAGAGCCCTCCACTGGGGAACACTTCTGTTTATTTTTTTTTCTTCTTAATTTTAGTGAAAGACACAAAGTGCACGAATATTTATTCAATTTCCACCACCAGGAAGATAGGAAAACACCCGAGTGGCCAGTGACAAACACTGCCCTTCACATCAAAAGGCAGTGCTGTGTGATCAAAAATAGTGATGGGGAGGGTAGGGACTGACACTTCTGTTTATGTTTTTTCTTTTTCTTTTTCTTTTTTTTATTTTTAAAATTTTTTTTATAATTCCCTGTTTAAATTTTTTTTTTAAATTTAACCCCCACACTACCACCTAAGTGCGGTAGTGTTTATTTTTTCCCCAGCACCCACGATGTGTGTGTATACGTATGAGACACAGTGAAAGACACAAAGTGCACGAATCTTTATTCAAGTTCCACCACCAGGAAGATAGGAAAACACCTGAGTGGCCAGTGACAAGCACTGCCCTTCACATCAGAGGGCAGTGCTGTGTGATCAAAACAGTGAAGGGGAGGGTAGGGACTAAATCAAAATAGAATTGGAGGGAGAAATGATGCACTCCACTCCCTGCGGCGCCCACCTCTCCCTGAACAACTCCAGGGTGTTGGGCGACGCCGCGTGCTCCTTCTCCAAGGACACCCGGGCACTAACATAACCGCGGAAGAGGGGCAGACAGTCGGCCCTAACGACCCCCTCCACGGCCCGCTGCCTCGACCTGTTGATGGCCAGTTTGTGAAGCTTTTTATATTTTTTATTATTTTTTTCTTTTTTTTTTCTTTTTTTCTTCTTTTTTTTCTTCTTTTTTTTCTTATTTTATCCCCAGCACCCATGGTGTGTGTGCGCAGGTGTGCGACACAGTGAAAGACACAAAGTGCACCAATCTTTATTCAATTCCCACCACCAGGAAGA
>NC_057742.1:26257296-26277672 GCF_004010195.1 Chiloscyllium plagiosum
TGGCCAGTTTGGCCAGGCTCAGGAGCAGACCCACGAGGAGGTCTTCAGACCTTCCCTCCCTCCTCCGTACCGGGTGCCCAAAGATCAGGAGCGTGGGACTGAAGTGCAGCCAAAAACAGAGAAGAAGGTTTTTAAGGAAATCAAAAAGGGAGTGCAAACGCCCACATCCAATATATACATGGTCCACGGACTCCACAGCGCCACAGAACAAGCAATTGGGCTGGGAGTCCGTGAACCACCGCAATCTGCGGTTGCAGGGGACTGCTGCGTGCAGCACCCTCCACCCCAGATCCCTGAGAGAAAGGGGGAGGACTCCCGCGTAGAGAGCCCTGCACTGGGGAACACTTCTGTTTATATCTGTCAGCCAGGGCTCTCTGATTGGACCAGACTAACAACTCCAGTCAGGGGATTCATATTCTAAGAGATCCATCTAGCTGAACGCATTGCCATCAGTACACTGGGTAGCTAAATAGAGATGGGAAGAGTTGGATGTGTTTGTTTCTAGATTGGCCTATGAGCTAGGGAGGAATGGGAAAGTTCCCGAGTTTTGTTCTCGAGGAATATTTCCGTCTATCGTGCCCTCTCCTTGCTACCATAATTGGCTGACACATCGCTTATATCCAGTCTCTGCAGCTCTCCACTCCCCCCATCTCCTGTTTGCCATGCTGCAACCAGTCTCTCATCTTTGCTAGGGACTCTCCTTTCTATCGCTGACTTTCCTGTCCAAGTAGCCTGACAATTTGTCCAACTGTTGATGAGGTAATGAAATTAAAAAGAATATTAGTGAGATTCGGCTGAATTCCCCTTCCTTACCTACCTTCGCTCCCACCATCCACCTCCAAGCCCTTCCTGCCTCCCCATGAAAGTTGTTTATTTAATTATCTGTTTGCCAAAACTGCATCCAGATGAATGACCAGAGCTCAAGACTGCCTACATAGGGCAAATTGAACATGGACATAAACCAACATCCATGCAAAAGCACAAAATCTTTTCTTAGTAGTGTGTTTTTCACAGACTGACTATCTCTTGCTCCCCCTGTATATCTGTTGCTCATGTACCAACAGTATTATTGATTATAACAAGTCTGTCTTTCCATAATTGCCATTTGGAAGAGATCCTGTCTTTTGATTTAGTAAATGCCCCAACAGCATGTTTATTTAAAGGCTTTATGTTGTCTGAATCCATATTCTAAAGCTCCCACTGACAAATGTTACTGCTACAAAGCTCTTGTTTCTGGGACAGCAGTGTGTTAAGTAACAGAGATGATGATAGATTGAGTCGACTGGAGCATAATCAAAAACAACGTTGCAGTAACTGAGACTTTGTAAGAATGTGTTTAGATAAAGACTGCTGGTGGCAACTTAGTGATACTGCATACTGATGCTGGAACATCAATCCGAGCTTGTGAATCGTTGTACAGAATGTTTCAAATGGGGATTGATAAAACAGTTAAAGGAGACTGACCTTTCCAGGTTGAATTCTTTTTTTCTGCATATCATTTGAGTGATATAGCAATATCAATAACTTCTATTTATCTAGAACGTTTAATGTAACAAAATCCCCAAAGGTGTTTGTGACATGATATAGCAAATTTGACATTGAGCCACTTAAGGGGATAATAAAGCAGACGATTAAAATATTGGTCACACAGATAGGTTTTAAGGAACATCACAAAGGAAAAAAGATTCATAGAGAAGTGACATTTTGTGAGGGAATTCCAGAGCTCAACATCTGGGCAGCTGAAGGTGGGTGGAGCAATTAAAATCAGTGTTATTCAAGAGACCAGAGTTAGAGAGATTTCAACATTTTGGACAGTTCAGGGGCGAGCGGAGATCTAGTAAAGGTCAAGGCAACCCTACGTGGGAGGTGTGTGTGTGTGTGTTACACTTCCACATAAAGACTGGGTGCTTGCCGTCACATTTTTTTTTTGAAGAATGCATTCTCTTTTTGAACTTAAGGAAACCTCTAGTCAACTTCTCACTGCTTCACTAAGATTTAGTCAATGACATTTTAACTTAAATCTATGTTACAACTAACCATGGACATTGAAAAAGGAGTTTTTTTCACTTCTCCTCACCTGGTCTTAACAATGATCTGTTTTGAGAATCTGTCTCTATTCCCCCAACTCCTGTTTGCCATGCTTCAAGCTGCGACTAATCTCTTGACTTTGCCAGGGATTTTAAGCTAAAATAGAAAAATGAAGGGATCATGTGGCTGGCTCTGAAATCTGCCAAATAACAAGCCTTGGTTACCATGGGGACAAGAGCAGCCCAAGTCAAAAGCAATGTGTTCATACTTTGGACAATGGAAAGAGCATCACTGTTGACTGTGGGAGCACTGTATATTCTCCAAATCCCACAATGATCCATTGAGAGTGTTTAGATTTATAAGCAGCTTTACTTTAAATTGCCGATTTAATTCCAATATGGAATGGAGTTAGGAGCGAGAGGATGGCTAAGTAGCATTTTGATTCATGTTGCTATGGAGATGGGCTGTGTCAGGGAAGAGTCCATTGCAAATTATTTTAGTCTCAGTTTATAGCGTTTCTTAAGATATCATTGAAGTTTATAGACCAATGTCAGTCTGCAAAAATCTGAGAAAGAGACGAGAGAAATAAAATCAACCAGTACTGCACTTGAAGCAGGCAAAATGCTGACTCTTCTGTTCACCAGGTAGAATGTGACTGACAGTTCAATGTGAGGACACAAACAAGACTGAGAGATTTGCCCAGCCTTGGCTAGAGGGAGGAATCTCTAGTGATGAAAGGTTTTGCAGTAAAAGTTAGTTGATGGATTAGAAGTTGTTTCAATAGGCAACCAAAAAGGATATGGGCTATTGGGAGCAAGGATTACTTTGTACTTGTGGAAAAGTGAGTTGTCCACTTGAAGGACAGCATAAAAATAACAGTGGTATAGAGTTTTTGTTTTTTCAGAATGTCATATAGCGAATCTTTAATATAGTTTAAAGTATAAGTTGCCCGCAAAATAGTATTTGGTCAATGTTCAACTTCATTTGTAAAATTAGCAGTCTTAAGACCTTAAAATCTTGTTACTTGATCCTTTCAAAATTTCAAGTACTTTGCTAAAAGTTATTGGTCTGTACAGGAATCATAACAAATAACATGCATTGTAAGTTGATGAGCTGAAACAAGGGTGGAATTGGGCACTGTTACAGAATGGAAATAGACAGTAGAAAATGTTTTCAAAGATATGTGACTGAAAGCTCATCTAAGGGTCAACCCTGACAAAATTTTCAATCAGTCTGGTTCAGCTTCTGACAGGGGGGTACAAGGGAGATGGGTGGAGTTGCTGGCTAGCTGGTGCAGTTCATAAAAAGAAACAATGATAATATTGTGCAAAACCTTAGCGTCAGTTCCTACTTTCCTGCTAGTAACATTCAGCTCTATCTCTTTTCAACCTCTCTTACCTCTTTCATTGCCGGTAAATGATCAATATTGCTTGTCCAACATTGCATGAACAGAATTCTTTTCAAATTAAACACATAGTGGGTTGAAGACAATGGGAAAGGAATGAAGAAAGGTTATTCCACTGTGACTATTTAAGGTGGCCTGGTAGCTCAGTGGTTCACACTGCTGCCTCACAGGGCCAGGGACCTGGGTTCAATTCTATCCTCAGGTGATTACCTAGATTTTCTCCAGGTGCTCTGCTTTCCTTGCACAGTCCAATAATGTGCAGGTTGGGTGGATTGGCCATAGGGTAGAGTTGGGGGTGGGGCCTGGATGGGATCCTCTTCAGAGACTTGTTATGAATGTGATGGGCTGAGTGGCCTGCTTCCATACTGTAGGGGATTCCAGATGACGAGTGTTTAAATATTATTGTTGGTCTAACTTAACCAACATTGTTAAACACTGATAGACAGAGCTGGATATTCTTCATTGTCGGTTTTCTTGAACTAATGATTACTATCTTTGCAAACATCATCTAGACAATATCCTATATTACTTGTTACTGCCATGGTATCTTCCTTATTATACTTAGTGGTTCTGTGGTGCCCATGTATGTGGACAAGAAAAAAAATGTTGGTCTTTGATTTCTTGAAGACTGAAACAAATCAGTGCGCATTTGTTTCCATTCTTCTCTGCTCTCTCTCTATTGCTTCATCTCTCCCATCATTGATGAACAGCACTGTGCACGTTGTTTGGGTGTTGATGGCAACCCTCTTTGAGGCACCCTCTATGAATGAGCCATGACTGCAATAGGTTACCCCACTGCACAACAGCAAGACCATTTCCAATGCTGTCTTTAACCTCACTCAATGTCCATAGTTGTACTGTCTAACAAATAATAATAACAACAATAATAATATTGTTATTGACAGATTTTGCCCTCCCATTCTTTGCTTTCACTACCTTTAGAACCCATGAGGATTGAAATGGGCAAATTAATTACAAACCAGCAATTTCAAAACCTTCCAAAACCCTATCAATATTCCTGAAAAAAACCGCTGGATGGTACATTTATTCACTGACTCACAGACATCTCTTCCGAATTTGCAGAAATCTTCTGTTCTTGGATCTGGAAATAGAATGAGAACTTAGGGATCAGCCACCAATTGAGCTTTGATTCCGTACTCCCCAAGTGGCTTGGCCAGTGGTTTGCCCTCAACCTACATCACTGAAGTGGAGATGCCGTGTTGGACTGAGGTGGACAAAGTTATTTGGAAGTACAAGCTTTCGGAGTGCTGCTCCTTTATCGGGTAGCTACTGTGACAGGATCATAGGATACAGAATTTATTGTAAAAGCATCAAGGTGTCATACAACTGATGTGATGTATTGAACACATGGTCACACTCACACTTACACAGACCCTTTCTCATACACATGCTCTCTCTCTAACACACACACACATACGTAATCATGTGCACACCTTCTCATAGGCATATATTCTGTCACACTCACTCACACACACTATCAAGCATACACACATGCACACATACACATTCTCACATGCACACACACACACACTCCCTCTCTCCCACACACATACTCTCTTTCCTTCACACACACACTCTCCCTCTCTCCCACACACATACTCTCTTTCCTTCACACACACACACTCTCTCTCTCCCTCACACACATGCACACACACATATGGGGTGAATTTGCTTTTGCAGATTTGTATTTGCAGATACATTCTATTTTGTTCAAAAAGCACTCAATCTGTAGGTAGTCAGTCCATGTGACATTTTATAATTTCCTATTTTGGAAATAGAACTGGTCTGACTCAAGGTTGGGACACAGAGAGACTCTAACTTCGTACCTTTAAAACATTGTCTGAGCTGAGATGGCACCTTTTTTTTAAAACCTTAAGTTATCACAGGACTACGACTTGAAAGAAGTTCTGGGATTTACATATTACTCAATTGAAACCTGCATCCCTATTCTTAGTGATTAAAGACTTAACAGTGATCTAGGTTTGTTCAATACATCACAACAATTGTATGACACTTTGATCTTTTACTATTAATTCTGTGTCATATGATCCTGCACCACTAGCTACTTGATGAAGGAGCAGCGCTCCGAAAGCTTGTACTTCCAAATAAACCTGTTGGACTAAAACCGGTGTTGTGTGATTTTTAACATTGAACACATTCTCAGCACATTATCCTGTTGCTCTTTGTCAATATTTGCATTTGCACAAATTGGCTGTTGTGTTTCCTCCATTACATCAGCAGGTACACTTCAAAAACACTTTATTGACTGTCAAACACTTCAGTTGTGAGACAGAATATAAGTTGCAAATTATTTCTTTCTTTGTAACGATTACTGTCAAATGTAATCCTTTTTATTTCTCAGTTTTCCTGTGTTTGTTTTCCTCTCTCTCTTAATCCAATCTTTTTTCCATCCATTTATTCGTATCTCTGCATTTCATTTGACATCGGATATATTTACTCCAATCTAATTTACACTTCATTAAAAAAATCACACCACACCAGATTATAGTCCAACAGGTTTAACTGGAAGCACCAGCTTTTGGAGTGTTGCTCCTTCATCAGATGGTTGTGGACAGCTGGTGCTTCCAATTAAACCTGTAGGACTATAACCTGGTGTCGTGTAATTTTTAACTTCTTAATCCTTGCACCATTAACTTCATACCCTTTCATTTGACCCGAATGTTTCACATGTTTAGCCATTTCACTCAGATCCATTGTGACATTATCAGCTCACACTTGCAGCAATTTGTCATGCAAAGAAGTGTATAAACAAAATCACATGGGACCAAATCTAATTAACAGCAATTATACAGTTAAATGCCTTGCTACAGCAAAATTTGGGTCATTAAATTTGCCTGACAAATAAAGTTAATATATTTTGAATCATAGAAGCCCTGTAGTGTGGAAACATTCAGCCCGACAGGTGCACACCAACTCTCTGAAGAGCATCCCACACCGACTCACTCCCCTCCCCTATAACCCTGCATTCCACATGGTTAATCCACCTAATTTAGACACTCCTACACACACACGCACACACACACGCATACTCACTCAGACCCTCTCTCATACACTCACACATACACTCCCACACACAATCTCACAGACTTAAACCCCTTTACACTCACACTCACACATTGACACACCCTCTCACAGACACTCATAACCCCCACACACACACACCCAAAATTACTTGCAAAATTACATTTTACTTTGCTCAAAAACTGCATGAATCCATGTAAGATTCTGTAAATCTGTTTTTTAGATTAGAATCAGTCTGACCATTGTGGCACAGACAGCCTCACAGGGAGTTAACACCTTCAATACATTATCTGGACCGACATGACACCAATTGTTAAAGTTCACTTGAGAATGTAACTTTTAAAAAAGGTTTTGCAATTTCCATATGAAAGAACTGAAACCATCTTTCTAAAAGACGAGAGACATAACAAACAATCCAGGTCTTTTTCAATTTATAATTTCAGTTACATAACAGTAAACTTTTGCGTTAAATTCTGTGTCTTACAATCTTATTCGCCACAATCACCTGATGAAGAAGCAGTGCTCCAAAAGCTTGAGCTTCCAATTAAACCTGTTGGACTATAATCTGGTGTTGTGTGATTTTTAACTTTGTACACCCCAGTTCAACACCAGCATCTCCAAATCAATCTTCACATCCCTGGACACTGCGAGCAATTTGGCATGGCCAACCCACCTAACCTGCATGCCTTTGGACTGTGGTAGGAAACTCATGCAAGACATGGAGAGAATGTGCAAACTCCACACACACAGTCACCTAAGGCTGGAATTGAAATCAGGTGCTTGGTGCTGTGAGGCAGCAGTACTAACCACTGAGCCACTATGCAGCCCCTTGTTGTAGCTCTGATTTACAATTTTCCGCAATGTGGGCTTTGCTGGATCTGCCAGCATTGATGCCCATTGCTAATTGCCTGGAGAAGGAGTGGTGAGCTGCCTTCTTGAACCACTGCAGTACTTGTGGTAAAAACAGCCCCTGTGGAAGACGAGAGAACGGACACTGGGTTACCTCGGACTAATCTCCGTTCCCATATTCCTTCTGCTTTGTGCAGGGAATTAATTATAGGAAAGATGTGTGATTGCAGGATTTCTGCTGTATTGCCAGCAGTTGATGAACAAGTCAGAGATTGGGGACTATCTCCCCTCAGCAGCTTGCGGCAGGTTCATGGAGAGGTAATGGATTATTTTATTTTGCTGCAGTGTGGCACACAAGCAGAAGATGACAATAGCTGAAGAGCCTTTTGACTGGAAGCTGTCAGAGAGTGATAATTCCAACATGCCATCTCTGCTTGTAGCTTACAGGCTGAGGCGAGAGAATTCATAGGGCACTGCTCTTTGTCACAGGTTTGGCTCGATAACTAACTGCTGTCTTTATCATAAAAACTGACACTCGTAATAAGTCTTCAGGAGCTGCACAAGTGACAAAATAGACATTCTATTTGAGAGAATTTCTTCCTTGCTCCCTCCTGATCGATGTGAAACATTTCAATTTACAGAATGCCTATTGGTGTGCAACATAAACTGTACATTGAGCATATTAAAGTTATATTTCTTAATATTCTTTGTATCTTTACAGTCCAAAATAAAAGATTTCAAATTATTTTAGTTTGCAAATGGTATGACCACTCATTCAATGTAAGTGAAGATTAGATCATAGATTAAAATAGAGACAAGTTACATTTATTTTTAACTACTTCTTTCAATATGTCTATCTTTTCTCTCAATTCCATGCTTTTGCCCTTTCTGTTCAGTCATTACCCCAATGAAATTTCCCCAAAGAACAGATGATTAGCCCTGCATTGGTGGATATATCCTTTTCAATTTTAATGATGACCTGCACTGTTGAGAACCTTACATTTTTATGCACTGCAGATTCAGGGAAATCTCTATCAAAGTGCTTGACACATCACACAGGAGTTTTATAGTAAATGCAGAATGTTTCTATCAAGTACATTGATCTTGAAGAGAGTCAATGACTCAACATAAAGCTATCACTCTCAATCAATCATTTTCTGTTTTCAACATACAGCAGTAAGAATATAAGAAGTAGGAGCAGAAACAAATCCATGACCATGCCTGACATTCTGCCTAAATTCTATCCTATCCACTCTAAATATCCTTTGTTTCCTTGAATGACCAAAAATATGTCTAGCGCAATCTTAAATGCATTAAAGTATGAGCTTCCTCAACCCTCTCAGGTACAGAATTCCAAAGATTCACAACACTTTGAGTGTGAACTGATCTGAGTCCTAATTGATTGCCCTATATCTTGTGATTTTACCCTTAGAATTTAGATTCCACAGCTGGTGAAACAATGACTCATTGTTTACCCTGTTAAACCCATCAAAATCTTGCAAGTTTCCATGAGATCATCTCTCATCCATCCAAATGCCAGACAGTACAGATCCAATTTATCTCTAGGGCAATATTGCCACCTCAGGATCAAAACTAGTGAACATTTGTAATGCCACCTTCAAGGCAGGTATTTCCTTCCGGGACCGTAGGCAGGTGCTGAGGAAGGAGATGTGGCTGTGGTAGCGAGTCTGTTTGAGAACGTGGCTGAAGAGCTTCTGTGCAGAGGAGATGACCTGGAGGAGAGGGACTCACTGAAATCCTTGTAGAGGGAGGAAGAGAGCTTCTTCAAGGAAGGCATCCTTGCAAGAGGATTCGCAGTAGGTTAACAAATCTTGAGACCAGAATTATGCACAATAGTTCAGTTGTATCTCACCAAAGTGTTGCAAAATTGTTGCAAGATTTCCTTTGGCATTCCTCTCCATAACGTCCAAAATGCCATTTTCCTTACAAATTACTTGATGTATCTGCAAGCTAATTTTCTGTGTTATTTGCTTAAGTATGCTGGAGTCTCTGTATACATCAAGTTTTAGAAGGTTCACACCTTTTTAAAAATTCTGCTTTTCCACTCTCAGTACCAGTGAATAACTTCACACTTCCCCACAGGATATTCCATCTGACACCTTGCTAGAGATTTACTTAATGCCTTTTGACAAACAGTTTGTGACCTCACAGATAGCATTCCCACCTAACATCAATAAAGTTTTGAGTTTTTGATCTTTCCACAAAGGACGTTATATTACAGAAGCTGGCTGCTTCCAATCAATTGAGTTCTTAAGAGAATGTATGACGTGCATTCTCCCTTGTGTATTGTCGGATGACAAGCAATCACCACCAGGAAGTTCTGAACTGATTTTTCATGAGAGAAGTGTGAATGTTTTTAGCTGTAAGCGTTGAAGGTGTTTAATCGCAGGTAGGTATGTGAAAGTTTCCATTTTAAAGCCACACACAGATTATGTGGTGAAATGTGGCAGTAATTAGGATTGGAAGCAGCTGTTAAACAGTATCCCATCTACATGAATGAAATTCATTTGAAGCATTAAATAATCGAAATTAGTCAATGAATTCAAATCTCAGGTAGTTGAAATTCAAGAACAATCATAATTAAACACTTGCTTGACCGGTTTAAATTATATTTAAATCCATGCGACAGTGTTGGACTTGGTAGGTGCACAAGTCCGAGACAGTCTTGGAAAACAAAATCCTAGGGTTGCTCCACAGTAACAGCAGGAAATCCTGTAATTAATCAAACGTTTAGTGTTCTAAGTTTTCATATATGGTTCGAATGATCAAAATTTGCGTTAATATATCTAAATTTTAAAAAAATCCACTGTTGTTAGCTCCCCAGAGTCTTTCATTATGGAATTTTGGCTACAATGACATTTCACCCATTCAGTCCAAGCAAGATTACATCGAATTGACCAGTTTCCAATTATTCATGCAAGGGGAACCAAAGGCATGGCTGCTCAGTATGTCCAAGCTGTAGGTCTCACTCCTGTGTGCACGGTTAACTCCCTTATCAGTCCAAACTATGTGGCTACAATAGTAACAATGGAAGATTAATTCAATATTGAATTACTGAAGTAATTAACTTGTGTTCCCTTTCTTGTTTTATATTATATAAATTAGCAAATGACTGCTAATAAAACCATGTGCTGTAAAACCACCATGTGATGAATGCCCTCAAGTGCTATTCCATTATCATTGTACTCTGGCTCCTACACCACGCTACGTCACAGACATTTATTCAGCAGTTCAAGTACCTTACAGCAATTAACTAACAGATGTTTAAAATAATGGTCTTTTGGTATGCATGACAAAAGAATGGGTACCACCTACATAGAATTACTGTTGAAGGAGTTCATAGTCAAAAACAGCAAGACCTGGACAATATTCAGGCTTGGGCTGACAAATGACAAGCAATATTCATGCCACATAAGTGCTAGGCAATGACCATCTCCAATAACAAAGAATCTAACCATCATCTCCCCATAACATTCAGTGGCACTATCAACATTCTGGGGGTTACCATTGACCAGAAACTGAACCGGACTAGCAATATAAATCCTATAGCTAGGTCAGAGGCTAGAAATCTTCCTATGAGTAACTCACTTCCTGACTCGCCAAAGCCTGTCCATCATCTACAAGGCACAAGCCTGGAGTGTTAGGGAATGGAAACAAACATAGACACAGCAGGTCTGGCAGCATCTGTGTAGAGAGGAACAGAGTTAATTGGACTTGCTAATTGACCAGGTTCCAGTCCTGTAACACTTTTCTTCAGAACATTCTGGTTTACTGTTTGGGTAGGCCCACTCTTTGTCCAACAGGTGCTGAGATAATGACAGCCCAGGGGGCAATAAGCCCCTAAGTGGTCATGAATTAGCTACTTCAGGGTCTCAACTGGTGGCTTGGTGGAAATATTGAGATTGGCCTTCCCAACTTTGAATCTAACACCAGTGGAGAAGGGTAGCTGGTGGCATTAGCTATGCCACGAATGCTATCATGTGACCTAATTACATTGCTTTCCCATGCCCAGGCCTACCACCTTGGAGACTGGAAGATTCTGCCCAATACTAAAGACCAAATTAGAAATCTACAGAGAACAAAGTCTAGCCTAAATTGGTCTTCCTAATAAAGATATTTTCTCTGTCCTCAGATCTGGGAATTTTGAAAACTGTGAATTAATTGGTGAGCGCAGAATGTTTTAAAAAATATCTTCCACCTGAAAGGTTCCATTGAGTAATGGTCTTGTCAGATGTGAGAGAATCCTGTAAAAACAAAGAAACAAGGATTAGGGCACAGTGCAAATCCCATCACTACAATCTGTCTATAACTGTATCACCCCCTAAAAGAAATGACATGTCTGGAAAATTAGTGACATTAATCTAGAAATTATTAGACAAATGTTTCATGCTTCTGTTATGAAATGGGTTAGAGTTAGGGTTAGGGTTAGGGATTGAAGAACGCCCATCCCCACATGTTTGAAGCTTTCATTGATTTAGCCTCCAGTTCTTTATGTTTTGCAAGTTTGACTGGGCGGCAAGGTGGCACAGTGGTTAGCACTGCTGCCTCACAGTGCGTGGGTTTCCTCCGTGTGCTCCGGTTTCCTCCCACAGTCCAAAGATGTGCAGGTAAGGTGAATTGGCCATGCTAAATTGCCCGTAGTGTTAGGTAAGGGGTAAATGTAGGGGTTTGGGTGGGTTGCGCTTCGACGGGTCGGTGTGGACTGATTGGGCCGAAGGGCCTGTTTCCACACTGTAATCTAATCTAATGTAAAAAAAATGACTCTGAGCGCAGGAATAGGTGTAGTGTGTTTGAACACTATCCCTGTAGCTTTAAACCTGAACCTAGGTTTTAGGCTACAGCCCAGTTTATATATGATTGAATTAATGTCACTGCTTTAAAACTGCCCACACATCAGACCGCTGTGCCATTAATTAATTTAAGCTTAAAGGTGACGTTTTAAATTCTGTCTGACAACCTTCACCTATGTTTCAGTGGTAGACTCTTGGGGAACAACTCAATGTTTAATTATTCGGTGGTATCAAATTTGATTAAAACAAATATCACATTTACACACAGTCCCAAGGTAGTGGATAAACCATGCCATAATTCATCATCTTCTGACGGATAATAATTTTCTCATAAGTTGCTGGGTTTGAAATCCATTTTGTCAGCTTCCAGTCATTTCAGGCAGGAGAGTAAAAACAAAGCAAAGTTGACACACGGAAGATTTTGCACGGCAGATTTGCTGAGCCGTGCATTAGTAATTTAATTTCAGCTTTCAAGTGGGATAAGGTGGAATGAGAGAGGTTTTCATTCCAATTAAAACATTAAAGCACCTAGCAACACATTTGATTGAAGTGCACTGCCTGCAAATTCCAAAATGGATAATCCAGTCTTTCAAAAGCCCATTTGCCTGGCAATCATTAAGAATAAAACACTGGGTTCGTTTTTGTTTGATTGGCTTGGCCAGGTTCCAAGATTTGTAGTTGCCACAATTCGTTGTCTGCCAGCTTGGTTCAATTGGTGGTAACCTCACTTGAGTCAGAAGATCGTGAGTGCAAAGTTCATTTTGCTTCAGTATAAACATTAGACTGATATTCCAACAATTCACCGAAGGAATACTGTCTTTGGAAGTGCAGATTTTCAGATCAGCTGATGTCTCGTTTTATCTTTTAGTACCAGGTTATAGTCCAACAGGTTTATTTGGAACCGCTAGCTTTCGGAGCACCCAGTCCTTCCTCAAACAGCTAGTGAGAGAGAATACATTGGACACGGAATTTATAAGTAAAAGATCAAAGGTCATGCAACTTATGGAAATGTTTTGAACAAACCTAGATGGCTATTAAGTCTTTAATCAGTTAGAACGGAGGTGCAGGTCTTGATTGATTAATATACAACTCCCAAAATTTCTTTCAAGTCACTGTACCAAGATAACTTCAGGTTTTAGCAGAATAAAGGTGACACCTCTGGTCAGACAATTTATTTTAGATGTAAGGCCATGTTTCAAGTCTGCTTGGGAAATTGGCCATAGTATTCGGGGATGTGTAGGTTAGGTGCATTAATCAGTGGTCAATATAGAGTAATAGGGTAGGGGAATGGGTTTGGGTGGAATACTCTTTGGAGAGTCAGTTTGGACTTGTTGGGCCGAAGGGCCTGTTTCAACACTCTGAGATTCTATGATTCTAAGTATCTGTCAGGCTGGTTTCATTTCCAAAGTAGGAATTTATAAAATGCCACATTGACTGCCTACAGATTGTGTGCTTTTTGAACAAAATGGAATGTATCTGCAAAATACAAATCTGAAAATGCAAATTCACCCCATAAATTTATTTGTGTCTACACAGAAAGCTTACAGTTTCAAATAAACCTGTTGCATTATAACCCGGTGTGTGATTTTTGACTTTGTCCAACACCGCCATCTCCGCATTATATCTTATCTTTTTGTAGTTCAACCACTTGCTGATGATCCTAAACTATTACAATAGAATATACTACCAATGTCTCTGTTAAATGGTATCAGCAAAACCAGATACTGGGTATCCAGATACAAAATAATAACTTTTAAATGGGGCAATCTGAAATATTGTTCAGACTATATCATAGTAAAATCTACACTTGAACTTGTCTGTGTTTAAGATACCAAGTACTGTAACATGCTTTGAGAAGCATGGGCTGTGTTACTGAGGTACTTCTGTAAAAGTGGGATTGTTGTGGTTTCAAATGATTTGCTAATTTAAATATGTATGACCAAGAAGAGGAGCCATAAAAATGGAGAACAGCACATTGCACACAGTTAACCATGGTTTTCAACTGTAACAAATGTAACAGAGAGTGTCATGGGGGCTCCTGAGCAAGGGAAAGCTTAGCACAAAGCTGAACACCACAGACAAAACATTGTTCGTCAAGACTGAAGATGGGCCACCATATTTTCTCTTGCGTGATCCGGATTTCTAGGACATGAAAGCAATGATATGAGCAATGAGCCAAGCTGATAGTGTTATCAAACTAGAAAACCACAAAGAAATTACTGGAACATTTGCTTCACTGATAGACTGGAATGCAAGACATTCCTTTAAGCCATCTCAATTTGAGGAAATACTGCATACCCTCTGGAGAGGGTGTTGAGGTCCTTGGTTACAGATAAGAAAATGGGACACCAACAGTTGATAAAGGATAATCAAGCCTCAGATGTATATTGGAGGTTGGCTGGTTTTGGGGCATAATGATAGCTGTGCAAAGGCTACTGCAACAGCAAGTCAGAAAACTTAATTATATCTACAGAAAGATGAACAAATGAATAACTATTGACATGATCACTCACTCGTGTAATTTACTCTATACATGAATCTGTTAACATTTATTTGGAATCATTATTGATAGTTATGTTTGTATAATTATCTTCAATCATTATTAATTTTCAGTGAATTTGCCATTACCCTGAAATCTTAGTCCCAACTGATTGTATCAGAACGCCAACCTCTGAGTACTGTCAGACAGAAATAAAAATAGATACGAGTCTTAGATATGGGTCTGGTGAATATATTAGCATTGCACTTGTGGTATCATGCAACGATGTCTACCACTGATTGTCATGTAGTATTTGTGGTTAGAAGGATTTTACCACAATTCCTTTTTCCTTCATGGAGTCTAATGGCTTATATATGGTTTACATTGGAAGAGGAACAACCACTAGTGAATCTTAACAAGAGGCTATCGTATTAACAAGATATAGTTTATTGTTTTGTGCCTCACTGGTGGTTCATGAATTGGAATAATACTTCTAACTGCTAGTCACTTCCAGCAATCTTGTAGTGTTAAATAATTCATTATTCAGAAGGAATGGGATAATGTGAAACTGTGTGTGTTCAATAGAGGTTGTCACAAACACAAAGAAGTTTCAGAAATGACAGCCAGACTACTAAGACCCCTGGGAATCCTAGTAGCACACAAACCCACCAACACTCTCAAGCAAAAACTAACAAACTTAAAAGACCCAGTACAACCCATGGACAAAACCAACATCATCTACAAAATTCCATGCAAGGACTGCCACAAACACTATGTAGGACAAACAGGAAGAAAGTTAGCCACCAGGATACACGAACACCAGCAAGCCACAAAAAGACACGACCCTCTCTCCCTCGTAGCCCTACACACGGATGAAAAAAACCCACCATTTTGATTGGAACAACACATCTATCCTGGGACAAGCTAAGCAAAGACATGCCAGAGAATTCCTAGAGGCCTGGCACTCCAACCACAACGCCATAAACAAACACATAGATCTAGATGCCATCTATCAAATGAAAATGAACAGGAAATGACATCACCACAAACACCAGGAACCCCATCCAGGAGAAAGATATAAATAGAAAGCAGGAGACAACAGCTTCGCTTCACTTGGAGGTCGCCACTGATGATGTTACCTAGCCAGGTAATGAAACGTCTGGATAGCAAACCTACAGCTCAGCGAGCAAACCTACACCCCGCAAACACAATGTTGCCACTGGTTCCTCTTGGCTGCTAGGGCAGTAGTATTGGGAGATATTCTGTCACATTAATAACTGATTTTTTAAATTAACGTAATCCATTTTTCTTATCTACTTCTCTCTTTTAAAAATCTGCGATGGATTTTCCCAAAACCTGTTTGTGGTTAAGTTAAAATCCATCAGATAACCTGTCTGTGACTCATAGCAAATTCTTTAGAGTAAAAACAAATCTGGAGTGGGAGGAGAAAAGGGGACTGGGTTCACAAGAGATTTTCTCTCTCTCTCTCTCTCTCACGCACACACACTCTCACCAAAGAAAGAAATATAAAGAAAGGAAAGCAGAGATGAAGAAAATTTCAATGTACTTAAAATCAAAACTATTTTAAGTCTGGAACTGCCTACTCTTCTTCACTTGCAAGAAAATTTATTAAGAAGCTCCAAAATGTATATTTAAATGTGATTTTAAAATATCTTTAGTAATATTACTTTGGATTAAAACACTCAGCCAATGAGGTGGCATTAACAACTCCTCATCAGAAACCACTGATTTTATCGTAGGTTAACTATGGAGTCTTTTCCTGGCTGGGGTAGACATGTTCATGTTTATGTTGACTCAGTTCAAATGTTCTGACAATGCAAAGAATGTCACATTCCAGGAGTTGATGAGTTCACTTTAGTCCTGGTAATTGCAGGAAGTTTTTGGAAGCAATTAGCTTGCACATTCTGTGTTTAATAGCAGCCATTCTAAAATCCATCAATACCCATTTTTTAAACAAAACCAAGCTAATATTGTTTTCAAATACATCATTTAGAATCTCTTCCCTCCCGCCTTCTATATATTACTGTAATACTTTGGGAATTTGCCTTCAAGTGGAAATTGAAGATGACTCTTTGTAACGGTGACCATGAAACTATCAGATTGTCATAAAAACCTATTTTTATGACTTCCCCACCTCCTGAAGCTGCCTGGCTTGCTGTGTTCTCCCAGCATCCTGCTTATTTACCATAAAAACCATTTAGCTCAGTACTGTCTTTGATAAGCAAGGGGTGAAAGGTAACTGGGGTTAGGTGGGTATGTAAAGTAATTGGATCAGTCATGATCTTATTGAATGGTAGAGCAGCCTGAAGTGGCTAAATGGTCTATCCCTGCTCTTAATTCATATGTTGATCAGAGAACCATTTCAGTGTGGCTCCCTCCACAGGCGATTTCAACTTGTACAGTAAGTGGTCATCTTTTTAATTAATCAGATTGAAGATGGGTGGCACAGTGGTTAGCACAGCTGCCTCACAGCGCCAGAGACTTGGGTTCAATTCCCACCTCAGGTGACTGTCTGTGTGGAGTTTGCACATTCTCCCAGTGTCTGCGTGGGTTTCCTCCGGGTGCTCTGGTTTCCTCCCACAGTCCAAAAATGTGCAGGTCAGGTGAATTGGCCATGCTAAATTGCCCGTAGTGTTAGGTGAAGGGGTGAATGTAGGGGAATGGGACTGGGTGGATTGCACTTCGGCGGGTCGGTGTGGACTTGTTGGGCCGAAGGGCCTGTTTCCACACTGTAAGTAATCTAATTTCTCTGAACATAAGTGAGCTTGAATCACAAAAAACATTTTAGTTCAATGCCAAATCATGCACAGAAAGTGAAATAAATTGAGGGAAAAATGAGATTAAAAGGGAGAGTAAAAAGAGATAAATTAAGTACAATTTGTTGAAATTTCCAAACAATAGTTAATTCTGAAGGCATGATATTTGTTAAATTAACTTATCATGTAAGCATTTATTGCAATCTTTACTTACACATGAATGCATAAACTCTAACAGCTATTAGTGAGTACCTATAATCTTAGCACTGCAACCTCATTCTATTCCACATATCTTAATGCTGAGTCTATCAGAGGGATGCTATTGTATAATGACAACTTATGTCAATATAGCCAATGTACAAAGCCACTTTATAAGCAGATCAACTCTAGATTCAACTTCCTGGTTCCAAGTTCCTGACTTGCTGATTTTAATGCAAACTTACTGTTGTTGGGAGTTGCTGTTCAATTTACTCTTCTATACTGGTGACCAGCGAGAGCCTCATCTGTCTTAGGAGCCATCAACACTGGGCTGCCTTTCTCAGTGGAGGCATTTAATGTCAGAACTTTCTGTTTCAAATGGGGTCTCAGAGTCAGTGAGCACATACACAATGCATTTTGAGAACATTTGTAGTTTTTACAGTTACGGGCTTGTCTTAGCTCAGCTGGCTATCCAGTTTGCATTCGGAGTGAGACTAATAGTATGGGTTCATTTCCCACGCTGGCTGAGGTCATCATGACAGTGCCACCTTCTCAGCTATGCCCTTTCTCTGTGGACTGATGACCCTCAGGTTAAACCACCACAATCTCTCACTCATGAGAAAGTGGGATCAAAGTGAATTTACCTTTTTTTTAATTGGTTCTATTTAACTAACACTTTTCTTTTGATATCTTCTGATATATGTCTAGAAAACATCTTTTGTAAAATGAAATTTCTCGTAACTGAAGACGCATGCGAAAAAAAAGCATTACAATGCTAAAAGTGAATGCTGAGTTCTGTCCATATTAATTAAGCAACTGTAAAATGCACAGTTTCTTCTTTCCATTAAGAGAGTTGTAACTGCAATCTGTGACATGTCAAGCTGTTACTACCTGCAGAGTAACTAGTTGTGGCATGTCTTCTCTCTCTTTCTTTTTACCCCCATGGCACCTCTTCAGCGACAGGTTCAGACAGATTGCTTGTTATTCAAGGGGATGTAATATGCCTGCAGCTTCTCAGCATTGAATTCACATCAATGTGCTCAGAATAAGAGATCCAGTGGGGAAAGATAGGAAGTTGCAACAGGATGCTGCATGTTTTGGGAGTAACTATCAAAATAATTCTTGACTCGTAAATATCAATTCTGGTTGTACACAGAACAGAAGAAAACACCTCACCTTGATCGTCAACAATAGAGCCATAAAAGCAGAATCGAACTAGGCTTGTATCGTGGGAATGCTCAAACAGTGCTGACAAACTTAAGAGCAAATTGGAACTGACAAAATAAATACGTTATAGAGTGCAAAGATTTTATTTAACACGTCATTGGAGTGTCTTTCTCCATACCACCCTCTGTGTAAAAAAGTTACCTCTTAGGTCTCTTTTATATCTTTCCCCTCTCACCCTAAACCTATGCCCTCTAGTTCTGGACGCCCCGACCCCAGAGAAAAGACTTTGTCTATTTATCCTATCCATGCCCCTCATAATTTTGTAAATCTCTATAAGTTCACTCCTCAGTCTCCGACGCTCCAGGGAAAACAGCCCTAGCCTGTTCAGCCTCTCCTTATAGCTCCCAGAACTATTTCTTTGTGAGTTATCATGTATCAGCACAAACTCATAAGATGTGTCATTAATGATCAATTCAGAATTCCTGTAACAATTCCAACAACAAATGGCATTTCTCCTTTTCCTGTATTAAAGTAGTGACTAAATTTCCATTAGGATTTCATTGGTTGTAAAGCACTTTGGGATGCCTTGAAGTTGTGACAGGTACAATATAAATATGTCTCTTTTTTCTGTAATTCGTAATGAAAATGCTCTGCCTAGTTAGGGCTCACTTAAATGACCTCTACATCACGATCTAGCTGAAAACCAACAGAGTGAGATATTGGGCTCAATAACATCCTTTGAGTCCCTTGCAGCCCCAAAACGAAGCAGCATTTGCACATTTCAATAATGAATTATGCTGGATGTTATATTGTTGGTGGTCTCAGAAAAGATAGATCAAGCCATCAGTGTACAATGCTAATGGGAGTGTGAGTAGATCATTCTGCCCTTTGCATTTTCTCTGCTATTCAATTAGATCATGGTTGAAAATCTATCTCCATGTCACTTTTCTGCATTTTCTCTATATCACTGTGTGTCATTATTCTCCAGAAATCCATCGATAAGATACCAGAATGAGATGCATCCAAGGATTATGAAGGAAGTGAGAGTGGAAATTGCAGAGGCACTGGCATGTAAATTTCAAACTTGACCTGGATTTGAGGTGATGCTGGAGGATTGAAGAATTGCAAATGTTACGCCTCTGCTCAAAAAATATTGCATAGATAGATAACAGTCACTGCAATTTCACTAGATTAGAGTGGCAATGGGATAGCACAGCAGGTCAGGCAGCATCCGAGGAGCAGGAAAATACGATATTTCGGGCAAAAGTCCTTCATCAGCAATGAGGTAGGGAGCCTCTGGGGTGGAGACATAAATGGGAGGCGGATTTATTTGAGAGGGAGAGGATACAATCGGAAGTGACAATTTTTCAGTTGAATAAAGGGAAGTATGGACCTATGAGGGAGGAGTTGGCCAAAGTTCAGTGGTGCAATACATTAGCAGGGATGACTGTGGAGGAACAATGGCGGATATTTTCGTGTATAATGCAGAAGTTGCAGGATCAGTTCATTCCAAAAAGGAAGAAAGATCCTAGGAGGAGGCATGGGTGGCCGTGGCTGGCGAGGGAAGTTAAGAAACATATAAAGTTAAAAGAGAAAAAG
>NC_057742.1:26279296-26284534 GCF_004010195.1 Chiloscyllium plagiosum
AATTTGAGGAAAGACATTCTGGCTCTTGAGGGAGTGCAGCGTAGGTTCACGAGGTCAATTCTTGGAATGGCGGGATTACCTTACACTGAAAGACTGGAGCGACTGTGCTTGTATACCCTTGAGTTTAGAAGACTGAGCGGGGATCTGATTGAGACATATAAGATTATTGAAGGATTGGACACTCTGGAGGCAGGAAACATGTTTCTGCTGATGGGTGAGTGCCGAACCAGAGGACACAGCTTAAAATACGGGGTAGACCATTTAGGACAGAGGTGAGGAGAAACTTCTTCACCCAGAGAGTGGTGGCTGTGTGGAATACTCTGCCCCAGAGGGCAGTGGAGGCCCAGTCTCTGGATTCATTTAAGAAAGAGTTGGATAGAGCTCTCAAGGATTGTGGAATCAAGGGTTATGGAGATAAGGCAGGAACAGGATACTCAGCCATGATCATATTGAATGGTGGTGCAGGCTCGAAGGGCAGAATGGCCTATTCCTGCACCGATTGTCTATTGTCTATTGGATGGGGGTGGGGAGAAGGTAGCCTAGAGTACAATAGGTGGATGGAGGTGGGATGAAGATGATAGGTCAGAGAGGAAGCTGGAGCGGATAGGTGAGAAGGAAGATTGACAAGTAAGACAGGTCATGAGGATGGTGCTGAGCTGGCAGGTTGGAACTGGGGTAAGGTGGGGGGAGGGGAAATGAGGAAACTGGTGAAGTACACATTGATGCCCTGGGGTTGAAGTGTTCCAAGGCGGAAGATGAGGCGTTCTTCTTCCAGGCGATGAGTGGTGAGGGAATGGCGGTGGAGGAGGCCCAGGACATGCATGTCCTTGGCAGAGTGGGATGGGGAATTGAAATGTTCGGCCATGGGGCAGTGGGGTTGATTGGTGCAGTGACCCTGGGGCTGAACATTTCGACTCTCCTTCCTACTTTGCCAAGGACATGCAGGTCCTGGGCCTCCTCCACCGCCACTCCCTCACCATCCGAGGCCTGGAGGAAGAACACCTCATCTCCGGCCTCAAAACACCTGACCCCAGTTCCAACCTGCCAGCTCAGCACCATACTCATGACCTGTGTCCTACCTGCCGATCTTCCTTCCCACCTATCTGCTCCACCTTCCTCGCCGACCTATCACCTTCACCCCCACCTCCATCCACCCATTGTACACTTGACTACCTTCTCCCCAGCCCCACCCTCCCTCCTATTTATCTCTCTACCCCAGAGGTTCCCTGCCTCATTCCTGATGAAGGGATTTTGCCTGAAATGTCGATTTTCCTGTTCCTCGGGTGCTGCTTGACCTGCTTTTCCAGCACCACTCTGATCTAAACTCTGCAGTCTGCATCTGCAGTCTTCACTTTCGCCACTGTAATTGCACTGGTGGGGAACCTTAAAGGTACAATTATTCTGAATAGAAATAATAGTCACATTGAAAATGTTGACTGTTTTGTAAAGGTCAGCTAACCTGCTAGAATTCTTTTGAAGAATTCAATGGAGACGGTTGAGGTGGGAAGGCTGGTGATGTGATAATGCACTTTCCAAAAGACACTTGCTCTTGTGCCAAACAACAGGCTAGCGAGAAAAGTTATGGGTCATGGAATAAAAGAGACTGTAGCAATGTGAGTACAAACTGACTGAAGAATAGGAAACAGCACAATGGTTAATGGACATTGTTTGGGGTTGGAAGAACTTTTGCAAAAGCCAGATTTGGAACTTATGATTTTCTTGATATGTATAAATGATCTGGATCTTTGGGTGCAGGGACAATATCAAAGTTTACAGACAGCACAACATTTGGGAGAAATGTAAACTGTGATGTGGATAGTGTAGAACTTCAAAAGGACATTAATAAATTAGTATAGCTTGTGGTTAAGTGGTCGACAAAATTCAATGAGGAGAAGTGTTATGTGCAAAGAATATGGAGAGACAGGATAAAATAAATGGTACTATTTTAAAGGGTGGGCATGAGCAAAGAGACTCTGGTGTAAATATACATAAGTCATTAAAGGTGGCAGAACAGGTAGAAAGCTGTTAATAAAGTATCAGTGTTCAAAACTTCCTGAATATGGGCACAGAGTACAAGAGCAGCAAGGTTATGACAAATATATATGAAAGATTAGTTAGACATCAGCTGGAGGACCGTATATAGTTCCAGGTGCCACATGATAGGAGCTGTTAATAAGTATCAGTGTTCAAAACTTCCTGAATATGGGCACAGAGTACAAGAGCAGCAAGGTTATGACAAATATATATGAAAGATTAGTTAGACATCAGCTGGAGGACCGTATATAGTTCCAGGTGCCACATGATAGGAAGGACGTGAATGCATTGGAGAGAGCACAGAAAATGGTTTACGGAAATGGTTTTGGGGATGCGACAGTTCAGCTACAAGGAAAGATTTGGGAAGCTTGACTGGTTTCTTTGGAAAGAAGAAGGCTAAAATGTGATCTGATAGAAGTTTTCAAATTCAAGAGTGGTCTGGACAAATTAGATAAGGAGAAGCTGTTCCCACTCAGAAACAGATTGAGAAACATGGAGCACAATTTTAAAATGTTTTTCAAAAGCAGCAAATGTAATGTGCGAAAACAATTATTCACTCAGCGAGGGGTGGAGGTAGGTTCAATTAAGGTGTTCAAGAGGGCATTGTGCTCCTGCACTCAAATCTCCTTGTGATGAAGGACAACACATCATTTGCTTTTCGAAGTCCTTTCTGCACTTACATGTTAAGTTTTAGTTACTCAAGAACAAGGACACTCTTGGAGCTGAGGACTGACCTTATGGAGGTTTATAAAATCATGAGGGGCATGGTTAGGGTAAATAGTTGAGGTCTTTTTTTCCCAGAGTAGGGGAGCCCAAAACTAGAGGGAATAGGTTTAACATCAGAGGGGAAAGATTTAAAAGGAACTTGAGGGGCAACTTTTTCATGCAGATGGCATGCATGGAACAAGCTGCCAGAGGAAGTGGTGGAGGTTGGTATAATAACAACATTTATAAGGCATCTGGATGGGTACATGAATAATAAGAGTTGAGAGGGATATTGGCCAAATACTGGCAAATGGGCCTAAGATTAACTTTGAATATCTGGTCAACATGGATGTGTTGAACTGAAGAACCTGTTTCCATATTCTATGACTCTATGACTCTACGAGTACTTTACAAATTGTCATAATTTTAGAAATTCCCTGCAGAGAAAGGCAATGACGGTGGGAAATATAAACCATGGCCGAAAACCACTTCAAGCTTTTTGCACCTTTTGGAACTGATGTGTGGCAACACAGGATGAAATGTGGGTGACTGTTGGATATTTCTTCTGTGCCTTTCGATTGGCCAAGTGCTTTAAATCAGGAGGTGCTACTACAGCTGAAGAGTACAGATAAAAAGAATCACCTTTAAAATGTTTAACATCCAAATGGATTAATTAAATTGAAATGGCTGGGTAGGCGATATGTTGTAGCTGTGGTGTGTGGGAGATGGAGGATGCCAGGTTGATCAGCAGTGACCATGTCTGCAGCAAGTATTGGCTGATCGAGGAACTTCAATTCTGAGTTGAAGATGTAGACCATTGAAAGCTCAAGTTTCAATATGATAAGGATGAGAATTGGTTGATGCCACACAGATATCCTTACCCCAACAATATCATCTAGGGTTGAAGTTTCTGGTGCCATAGTTAAGGGCCACCAGGCTAAGCTGTTTGTTGCTGCAAGGCAGGTGGTCCACACCCAGACAGTGCTTACCCCCACTGAACCACAGTCTGCCCCCTCCCCAGGAGATGCAGTGAAGCATCCAGAGGTGAGTCACTGCTTTAATGATACCCCATTACAAAGTCTACTCCAGGCTGTTTGAGCTTGAAAGGAGGTTATTTTCCCCATAGAACTCACTCACATTCGAGATCAGAAGAAGAACTGCAGAAAACTCATGTTGGACCATGGTGGATGCATGCCATCTTTGACACCAATGCCATATTTGAACTCCAAGATTGAAAATCCTAACCATAGCCTGTACCATGTGCAAGATGCAAGTTACCAAATAGCCTTTTGGCAGAATCTCTCAAGAATGCATTTTCAATGCTATTTTGATTTTGTTTCATCCTGACTTTCTTTTTGATGGGTAAGTGGCATTTAGCCTCAGTGTGCATGACAATACAAACCCTTGATGAGACGCTATCTTTTGTCACTTGACTATAGCCATGGGATTTTCGCAAAATACTCAATTTAAGTCATTTTGCAATTGCGTGAAATAAATTGCAACTACTTGTTCTGTTGATTAATGGTTGATGAGCTGACCCTTTTTAAAGCTTAGTTCAAATTGCTATGAATGACAATTCTTCCATTTCCCATCATAATCAAGTTTTGTGAGCATACACAAGAACAATTTAATTAAGTGAATGACATATTTATCATCAATGTTTCAACTTTGATAAAATATGGGTAGACATTCTAAATTCAGCCAACGTTTTCAATTATTCTTTTTTATTGTTTATTAATTCATTTCTAATATTGATGTACATGCTGACCAGAGGGTTTCTAAGTGACTATGTATTCCCATTTTGGTGATTCTTTTTTCCCAACCACTGAGCCACCGACAGTACTGCTGTCTCACAGTGCCAGGGACCCAAGTTTAATCCCAGCCTTGGGCAACGATGTGTGTGGAGTTTGCACATTCTCCCTGTGCCTGTGTGGGTTTCCTCCGGATGCTCCTGTTTCATCCCATAGTCCAAAGATGTGCAGGTTAGGTGAACTGGCCATGCTAAATTGCCCATAGTGTGCAAGTTAGGTGCATTAGTCAGGGGAAATATAGGGGAATGGGTCTGGGTGGGATACTCTTCTGAGGGTCGGTATGGACTTCTTGGGCTGAAGGGCCTGTTTCCATGCTGTCAGGATTCTATGATTTCACAGAAACGACTTGAATAATCCTCCAACTCTTCATTAATGTAAAATTGGATATAATTTACAGCCTCAGAAATACTTACTGTCCTCCAAATATTATGTCTACTAAGTTTCTTATTGAGCAAACTGCTGTATAATTGAAATGTAGGCTAAGCATTGAATTTGACACTGAGAGAAGAACTGTCAGTGAGACCACCTCCTCTTGGCTGGATGGCATAGTAGCTATTTTACAGCTGCTAACATATCAAATGCCTAGAATCATAGAATTCCCCACAGTGTGGAAGCAGCTATTTGGCCCATTGAGTCCACACCAGCCCTCACCTGGACCCATCTTCCTACCGTATCCCTGTAATCCTGC
>NC_057742.1:26285034-26299829 GCF_004010195.1 Chiloscyllium plagiosum
ATGCAACTTGAGAACCATAAAAATATTCTTTCACTACTTTTGTAGCACATAATACATTCCCTTGTTAGTTTTTTTTTCCATTTTGCAGGCAATTGTTGTTGGGAATGCTGCATCTCAGACAGCACAGTAATATAACAGGAGCTAACTGACAGGCTAAGAATGACAGCTTGCCATTTGGGGGATATTTCCACTTTCAACACATTCCCAACAGGGACATTGGAAGTGAAAATATTGTGTGTCAGGGATTGACCTATGGCATTGCTGATTTAGCCCTTTGGTAATTACTAGCTGGAAATTAATCACTAAATCTGATAATCCTCCCTTGGGGTATAGGCAATAACAGCAACACTAGATACATGCTGCTATTCTATGGAGGAGATAGGTAATATTGCTATCTTTTGGAATGATATTTTATTCTAATAAGCAATAGACCTTATAATTGATAGACAAAGAATTAACTCTGAAGCACAAAGTTCATATTTTTGCACTGAATTCCACCAACTACATTTGCATTATTATTCTTTTCTTTGTTGTATTGTGCAAACATCTTAAAGACTTCTCAAAGCATCAGCATTCCTTCTTCTAGCATTTAAATGCAGATGTTCATCCAGTATTGTTTTCAATAGCCTAGTGCATATATTAATGTCAGAATAGGTTCCAATTGTTGCACTAACATTATGCATTGATATTCAAAGCCACAGTGTCAAAGGTCTGTGGTTAGGTTATGGTAGGATGAGATAAGGAAAAGTTTCATAATAAAGGGAATAAGAAAATTTCCTCTTTGATTAGCATATACAGCTGTTTTTTTCCAGTGGTTGTTAATCTAGCATTCTGTAATTTTACTTTGGCAAGACATTTCAAAACATTTAACAGAAAATTGATTACTTTTACGAACAGGAGACCATTCAGCCCCTCAAGACTGCCCTGCCATTCAATTGGACCATAACTGTGTTTCACCTTAACTCTTTACCTGCCTTTGCTTCGTATTACTTGATATAATTACTTAACAACCATCATTCTCAGTGACTGTTCTTATCCAGGTAAACGTGACAGCCCGGTTGCTTATGGAATCCTGCACACAATTTTGAAGTAAATGATCAAAATTCTTCACTTAACTATTTAAACTAATCTGTTTTTAGTGATATTGGTTAACAGAAAATGTCCTTCTTTAAATAATGCATTGGAATCTACTTGAGTTCTCAGTTTAACATCTGATCTGGAGGACCCATTGCCAACAGAACAACACTACTTCAGTGCAGACTAAGATAAAGAGAAACTCATCAAAGTCTTTCCAGACCATATAGCTGCTCTACTATCAGGGAGGATGACTGGTGCTGGTTTAACCTGAGAATCACCATGCATCAAATGAGAGGATAGGTTGAGAACTATGTCCTTCATGGTGTAGAACTATGTGTCACGACAAATTATGTGCTCAACGTTTAGAGAGTAGCTGGATTCTATGGAATAATCCAACGGTTAAAATGTTCCAGTAGAGTCAGGCTGACACAAACTGTGGTGTAGTATCCCATGATGGTTGCAAATACATGGCCAGAAATTTTTATCCATTTAACCCTTCCTCTCGGTCAAATTGTTAATAGAGCTGTTGAGAGAAAGCTTGGTAATTCCTCATATGTAAGGTGAGTAATCCTTGATCATTTATGCTGAGTGCAAGATCTGATTAAATATAGGGAACCCGATTTAATACAGCATTCTAAGCAGATCATTTCTGCATCCTCTTGGCTGGAAAATGGGTTATAAAAGTAAAAATGTGGTAATTTCTTGTGAAAGGTCTTTTATATATAGAGAGAGAGAGAGAGAGTAGATCTCATAAGGGACCCTGAGTCCAGACACTCTCTTATTCATGTGAAAGACCATCATAACTCATTTGAGCCTGCAGCTCCCATGAGTTATAAGTCTTTCATATTCTTGAAATAAATGCCATAACTCACCATCATCAGCAAGATGCCATCTATTTAATGCAAGAGTTTGAGATCTCTAACATTTTCCATTGGGTGAAGTGGAGGATTTATGTGATAGCTCTGTCTATCTAGTAACTACAACATGCCACATCAATCACAAAATCCCTTACTTACTTGAATGCTTTATTTTTCAGCAAAAAATATGAGAATAAAACACACATAAATATAAAAGAACTGTGGTGCAAGCGTTTAGATGTGAACGTAACAGAAATAAATTCAGGGCCAGTGCATGAGAATGAATGATAGGTTATTTAGCAGTTCGATAAAGAATGTAGCAATCTAATGTGTATAATCTGAATGAAGAAAAAAGTAAAATAAGGTACCATCAACTTACATAAGAATCATACCCCAGTGCAGAAGTAGGTCATTTGGCCCATCATGTCTATGCCAATTCCCAAAAGGGTCTGTTCAATGAGTCATGCTCTCCTGTTTTTTTTTTCTCTGTACTTTCCTGAGATGAACGTTCCTCTCTAGGTCGTTATAACACAAATTGTACAAAGAAGCTCAATATTTCAATGAAGGCAATTAGGAATTTGATCTATAGTGTAGACTTGTTATGTACCTCCTTCAATGTTCATCTATGTAGTTCATTCAACATTACCCATTTTACCCTATTAGCCAATGCTTCTACAATGGTGGATCACTTGTATTGAGGTTGCTTGCTACCTCAGACCTTATCTACCACCTGATAATATGGTGGAGCCAATTAATATAAGATTGAAGAATTTGTAACAATCTTCAGCCACAATGTACTGAGTGGAGGATCCATTTCAGCTTCCTCCAGGAGGTCCCCAGCATTACAGATACCACCTTCAACCAATTTGATTCACTCCATCTGATATCGAGAAATGGTTGGAGACACTAGATAATGTAAAGACTGCGGGCACTGACAACATTCTGGTAATAGTCCTGAAGGTTTGTGCTCCAGAACTTTCTGTAGCCCTAACTAATCTGTCCTGTACAACTAAAATGTGGAGGTGCTGGTTCTGGACCTGGGTGGACAAAGTTAAAAATCACATAACATCAGGTTATAGTCCAACAGGTTTATTTGGAAGTACAAGCTTTGAGCGCTGCTCCTTCGTCAGGTAGCTAGCTGTTGGACTATAACCTGATGTTCTGTGATTTTTAACTCTGCACAACTACAGCACTGGCATACAGCTGACAATGTGATAATTGTCTGGGTAAACAACTCAGGGCACCTCACCTTTCAGAGCTGAAGACTGACTTTAAGAAATGCGAGGAGGTTATGGTTTTGTGACATAGGTTTCTTTTAACAAAAAAAAAACACATTTGGCAGTTGTTACTTCCAAAAAAGCACACCAATGGATAAACAGCATGAGGATGACATGCACAATTGGCCACAGGTTTATCACACATCATGTCCATGCAACCTGTGTATTTTTTGGGATTGCTATCCACATTAGTTCCCTGGATAATTTGCTAAAATAGGCTTTTTTTGAAAGAGGAGCAACAGACACAGTTATAAAGACTGAAGCTAGACCCCAACATCAGTCTGTGATCAATAATTGTGGAATGTATCATCAAACTGACAACATCTAAGAATTACTGCATCTGCTCCTGGGTTTCCTTCATATTAGGTTGTTATGGCAAGGCCAGACCACTCAAACCATTCTTAAGCAGGCAGCCCAGACCATAACTTTGCAACTTGTTTCAGTAAGTATACAGTGAAAATTACTCAGAGTAAGTTTGCTAGGTTGACTACCAGGTTTTAAAACAGACAAACATTTATTCACAAAATTACATAATTAAACACAAAGAACAGAATAAAGAACCCCAACAGAACCCCTCAGTCTGTACAAACTAGACTTAATTATGCTGTTCCAAATATACGTAACAGTCCCCAAAAGCAAACCCCCTTAAAAACAGTAAAAATGGAACAAATGTTCTCAGGTTGAAGTTAGAAGGGCAGAAGGTGAGAGAGAGTTTCGCAACCCGTTTCCATATAGCTCACTGCTGAACTCCTAACTAGTTCTGGACTGAAGTCCTCAGCTAGAGAGCTGACCACTGCCTTTTCATTATACAGGTCACTTCGAAAACATGACCACTTTGGTCTGTAGTCTTTTCTGTTTACATATAAACAAAAGGCCTCTCAAAATCCTTTTCATCTCTGTGCCAAACTGGTCACCCCAGAGCTGGGAGCTATTTACAACCCCTCTGACAAAAACCAAGGACACAATATCCTTGAGCCAAGGAACAGCTTTTAGAAAAAAGGGACCAGTTTTGTGATACCTCTCCCTTTAAAAAAAATGAACCATCAATATCAAAAGATGCTTTCATTTTTAAAACCCTTCAAGAACAAACTGATTAGTCTTCTAAAACACACATATACACAATACTAACTGGGCACATGCAAACATGCACAACCACATACGAATTCAGGCCGTGGCACACCCGCCACTGAACGCTTCCTTATCTCATTTGAGTCTCAATAACGCAACAGCAATCACGTTTTCGTGACCGACCACATGCACAATTGTCAAACTGAACGGCTGCATCAACAAGCTCCAACTAAACAGTCTGGCATTTTAATCCTTAAATGTTTCCACAAATATCAATGGGTTATGATCAGTGTATACGATTGTCCTCAATGCATTGCTGGTAATATAAACACTGAAATGTTGTAATGCCAATACCAAGCTTAAAGTCTGTTGCTCCACCGTTGCATATTTCTGCTGGTGAATGTTCAATTTCCTGGGAAAATACTCGATGGGTCTTTCTATTCCCCCGTCATCCTCCTGCAGAAGCATCGCCGACACCCACATCACTGGCATCGATAGCCACCTTGAAAGGCTTCGTGTAATCCGGTGTGGCTAATTCTGGGGCAGTGGCCAACACAATTTTTAGGCTGTCAAATGCCTTGTGACTGTCTGCTGTCCACTGAAATGTCTTACCCTTTTTTAACAATTCGGCGAGTGGAGCAGCCACACTGCTAAAGTTTGGCACAAACTTTCGGTAAAATCCATTCAATCCCAGGAACCGTAGTACTGCTTTTTTTCATGAATGGTGTGGCAAATTCCCCAATTACTTTCATTTTTGCATCCCAAGGGGCCATTTGTCCATGTCCAGTAACATAGCCCAGGAAGGTGACTTGGGCATTGGTAAATTCACTTTTAGCTAGGTTTACCACTAAGCCTTCTTCTGAAGTCAATTGAACAAGTCCGATAAATGCTGCAAATGTTCCTTCCATGAGTGACTAAAAATCACCAGGTTATCAATGTAAGCAACACAGTTGGGTAATCCGGCAATGACCTTATTAGTTAGTCTCTGAAACGTGGCTGGAGCGGTTTTCATATCAAATGGCATGACTTTGAACTGATATAGTCCACTTGGTGCCGACGTTGCCTTTGCTGTCTCTGACAGAGGTACTTGCCAGTAGCCTCTGAGCAAAGCCAACTTAGAAATGTAAGCTACTTGTCCCACCTTTTTGACACAGTTCTCCAGCTGTGGAATTGGATATGCGTCAGTCTTTGTAATGGCATTGACTTTGCTCTAGGAGAAAGTGAGGACTGCAGATGCTGGAGATCAGAACTGAAAAATGTGTTTCTGGAAAAGCGCAGCAGGTCAGGCAGCATCCAAGGAACAGGAGAATCGACGTTTCGGGCATAAGCCTGAAGAAGGGCTTATGCCCGAAACGTCGATTCTCCTGTTCCTTGGATGCTGCCTGACCTGCTGCGCTTTTCCAGCAACACATTTTCAGCTTGACTTTGCTATAGTCCACACATAACCATTGGGTACCATCTGGCTTTGGCACCATTACTATGAGTGAGCTCTAGTCACTGTAACTCACTTCGATTATGCCATCTTGCAGCATGCAGTCTATCTCCTTCTGAACCTGTGCCAACTTTAGATGGTTATGCCTATAAGGATCTTGCTTAATCTGAACAGCATCTCCTATACCTTCATCATGCACAATTAGGTTAGTACTTCCCAGTTTATTTCCTCATATCTCCCCATGTGATCGTAATATTTCTTTCAGGTCATTTTGATTTTCTTGTGGAAGTCAACTTAATAATTTGTCCCAATTTTTGACAACTTCCTCATCGTCCAATTTGATTTGAGGAATGTCCAATTGAGAATCCTCTGAACTTGGTTCTTCCTTCTGAGCTGTAATCATTAACACCTTCTCCTCTTGCTTTCCTTCTCTATCAAAATACATTTTGAGCATATTCACATGACACACTCTGTGAGCTTTCTTCCTGTCTAGAGTCCTTATCAAGTAGTTCATCTCACTCAATTTCCTCTCAATTTGATACGATCCACTAAACCTTGCTTTTAAAGGCTCACCCGTTACTGGAAGTAACACCAATACTTTATCCCCAGTTGCAAATTTGTGATTTCTTATCCATTTCCTGTTTCATTGTATGCTGTGATACCTTTAAATGCTGCCTAGCCAACTCTCTAGTTCTATTTAATCATTCTCTAAAATTTGACACATAGTCCAAATGGGTGGTCTCTGAATTCTGACTTATTAATTTCTCCTTAATCAATTTTAACAGTCCTCTTACTTCATGCCCCAAAATTAATTCAAATGGACTGAATTTGGTCGATTCATTTGGTGCATCTCTGATTGCAAAAAGTACAAATGGAACTCCCTTATCCCAATCATCTGGATAATCCTGACCATAAGCCCTTCTTCAGGAAGCCTGAAGAAGGGCTCATGCCCGAAATGTCGATTATCCTGCTCCTTGGATGCTGCCTGACCTGCTGCACTTTTCCAGCAACACATTTTCAGCACTGATCTCCAGCATCTGCAGTCCTCACTTTCTCCTTCTGTGTTTGATGCCATCTCTCTAGCGCCCCCTGTGATTCCGGATGGTACGCAGTAGATGTGAATTGCTTTATTCCCAAGTTATCCATAACCTCCTTAAATAGTTTGGATGTAAAGTTTGATCCTTGATCTGACTGGATCTCTATTGATAGTTCATATCTAGTAAACCATTTGAGTAATTCCTCTACAACGCTTTTAGCTGTGATGTTGCGTAATGGGATTGCCTCTGGAAATCTAGTCAGCACATCCATTATTGTTAATAAATACTTATTCCCACTTTTTGTTTGAGGTAGGGGACCTACGCAATCAATCAAGACTCTTGTGAAAGGTTTCTCATTTGCTGGAATAGGTATTAATGGTGCAGGTTTTATTACTCCCTGCGGTTTTCCGATTAACTGACATGTATGACACGTCTGGCAAAATTCAACTATATGCTTATGTTTTCCAGGCCAGTAAAAATGTCTTTGTATTTTAGCTTGTGTTTTCCTCACCCCTAAATGACATCCAATTGAGTAGCTCATGCACCACTCGCAGCATCTCCTTTCGACACCCTACTGGCAAAACAATTTAATGAATCTCTGCCCATTTCTCATCTGCTTGAATGTGTGATGGTCTCCATTTCCTTATTAAGACAGTATTTGTTAAATAATAACACACAGGGATGCATTCACTTTCCTTCTCTGTGTATGCCGTTTGATACAAATGTTTTAACTTATCACCTTTCTGCTGTAACTCAATAAGTGTAACAAAGGCTAAAGATACCACATGTTTACCTCGTTGCTCCTTCTCTGTCTCACTTATCTGATCAAAAAAGGTCCCTGATAAAGCTATGTCATCTTCCTTATCTGTGCCTTTTGATCTCTTCAACTTCAGTTTGTGCCTCTGTGATCTTGTGATCACACAATCTGGGAAAATTCCTGGATAAATATCCTTCATTTCTTCAGTTGCCTGCGTCTCAGCTGGATTTTCAACTAGAGTAGGCAGCATGCCTACTGGTGAATCAGCTATATCATTTGCAAGGACTATTTGTATACCTGGAGCTGAGAGTATGTCCAGTACTCCTACCACAAATTCTCCACTCTTCTCTGGACTCTCTAGCCACACTTTACATAATTGAGTGCTTTTTGACTCACCATGAATTCCTGTTACCAGTACCTTCTCTGGCAATAGTCCCTCAAGCGTCCATATCTCCTCAACCTTCAGCATTACAGACTGAGAGGATCCTGTGTCCCTTAATATTGTAACCTTTTTACCTACTACTCCTGGCTTATGTGAATAAACTTTACACTTGCACGTGTATTTTTTTAAGCAGATCTGGCACTTCCTCCTTAATCAACCTCTGATCATTTAGGGTGTAGGTTCACTCGCTGAGCTTTATGTTTTATATCCAGACATTTCATTACCTGGCTAGGTAACATCATCAGTGGCGACCTCCAAGTGAAGCTACCTCTGATCATCTTGTACACTCTGAGGCAGTTGTCTAACTTCCCTTGTGCTTTTTGTTACTGGTCCAACAAAACTCCCAGATTTGTCTGGTTTTCCTACACCTGACTTTCTCCTAGCCCACCACTACTGTCATTTTGTGTGGCCCACTTTATTACAATGAAAACACAGGAGCTTTTTAACTTCTTTGTCCCCCTCAAGGGTTTCTTATTTACCCCATGGTAATATATCCTACTCATCTTTAATGAATTCTACCTTTCCCTTTCCACGTGAAGATTTCTCTTTGCCCCAATTTCTATCCCTTATGGACCAGCTCATAATCATCGGCCACTTCAGCTGCTAACCTTGTCATTTTAACTCTCTCCTCTTCTACATGAGTTTGCACTACTTCCTTGCTAAGGTTACTTTCAGCCTTTATCTCCAGCATTTTATGCGGACTTTCCTTTTTAAGTGTAAGTTTCTGAAGTTCAAACACCCTCTCTTTTTCTCTCTGTTCTGTTGCTCTCTCTTTTTCTTTCACTTCTCCTGATCTACCTCCCTCCCTTCTGCTGCTCTTTCTTTTCCCTCTCTTCTGCTTTTAACCGTAACTCAAACTTTTTTCCAGAGGAGTCGTAAACAGCTCCCTGCTCTGGGGTGATTAGTTTGGTAGAGAGATGAAAAGGATTTTGAGAGGCCTTTTGTTTATATGTAAACAGATGAGATGTCACCCAAAGTGGTCATGTTGTCGAAGAGACCTGTACATTGAAAGGGAAGTGGTCAGATCTTTAGCTGAGTAGTTCAGTCCAGAACTAGTTAGGAGTTCAGCAGTGAACTTTGTGGAAACAGGTTGCAAAACTCCTTATCTCTCACCTCGAACTCAAGCTGCTTCATCTACAATTGAATACTTGCCATCGCTATAGATCCTGATGGTGTTTCCAGCAAGTTTAAATGCTGAACTACTGCTGTAATTATCTCTCCTTTCCTAACAGAAGCAGGCAGCTCCAATCCCAGCTTGTCTACTAATTCCTGCAGCTTGGTCTTATTCACCTTTTGCAAAATCTCCAAAGTCACCATAACCACATCCAGAAATTTTTTGGTGACTTAAAGAGCCATTACTATCCAAAGCTTTGTCTATTCAACTAAACCAACATCTGAAATAAAGACACTAGAACCACTGCTCGCTGTTTAAAATCCTGCAAAGAGCCCCCAGTCTGCTATGGACTAGGCCAGACCACTCAAAACATTCTTAAGCAGGCAGCCCAAACCATAACTTTGCAATTTGTTTTGGTAAGTGTACAGTGAAAATGATCAGGAGTAAGTTGACTACCTGGTCTTAAAACAGACAAATATTTATTCACAAAATTACACAATAAAACACAAAGAACAGAATAAAGAACCCCAATAGAACTCAGTCTATCCAAGCTCGACTTAATTTTATGCTGTTCCTAATACACACAACAGTCCCAATAAGCAAACCCCCTTAAAAACAGTAAAAATGGAACAAATGCTCTCAGGTTGAATTTAGAAGGGCAGAAGGAGAGAGAGAGTTTTGCAACCTGTTTCCACAAAGTTCACTGCTGAACTCCTAACTAGTTCTGGACTGAACTACTCAGCTAAAGATCTGACCACTTCCCTTTCAATGTACAGGTCTCTTCGACAACATGACCACTTTGGGTGACATCTCATCTGTTTACATATAAACAAAAGGCCTCTCAAAATCCTTTTCATCTCTCTACCAAACTAATCACCCCAGAGCAGGGAGCTGTTTACGACTCCTCTGGAAAAAACCAAGGACACAATATCCTTGAGAAAAGGAACTGCTTCTAGAAATAAGGGACCAGCTTTGTGACAAGGTATGTCAGAAATGACTGACATCTGTCTGAAGTTTCACCTATTCACCAAACTCTGTCCATAACTTGCAAATTCATATTGGTTTGAGGACAGCAGCTAATACGTTTTCTAGACATAGGACAGGACTGGCGGAGACGTAAATGTGTTGGGATAAGGATGGGGGAGTGGGCATTCTTTGTTTCAATTCATAAAGTAGCCAAGAATTCAAACACATCCCAGAACCTGCTTTAAGTCTGATTTAATATTTCACTGGAAATGGGTCCCATGCTGGTCTTGCATTTTGTATTTCCTTGAACCACCTTGGGACTTGCTTTTCAATGATACATAGCTCTTCATACATGTGAAACATTCGTGATAAAACTACGCCATGAGGATTCCCCAACTTTGCTGTGACAAGCAATGTCTTAATAAATCTTTCAATTTTTGGCTAAGTGCAAGTTGTGTCGATTTTGTTTCCTGGTGGAATTCTTGACCGTGGGTTCCAGTGAGATTTCTTACATTATCTTACCAAAGTTGCTGCATTCCTTATCTGCCACACCTCTATGGTGTCTATCAAATCTAATTCCAGCCCCATCATGGTGCGGTCAGTTCCCAGAACAACTCGCCACTGCCAGGATATCCCAACATCCCTTTCACCTGTACCATCTTTAAAAGCCCATACTGTACCTGGACAAGTGCTGTCAGTCTGGTGCTGCCCTGGATGGTTCCAGACATTTAACCTGGACAGGGCATTCAGGGAGGCATTGACTTCTCACTTTTCAGGCAGGGGCCTGGGCACCCTGACAGATGAAGTGGTGCACAGGCAGGACTTCCTCTTCCTCACCTGAGCCAGACAGTGGAGGCAATGCCAAGCTGGTCCAAGGCTCCCATTCAGGCTAAAGCAGTCCTAGTGCCTGGAGGAATGCCAGCACCATAGGAAGAACATCAATGTCCTTCACCACTATGCTAGTATAAGTACCACCATCTTCTCTCAGATACGTCAAACTTACTGTATTCCTGCTATAGTCCTCAATGCTGGCTAATGCTTTCACACCCTCACAGTTGCCTTCAACATCTCCCTCACTCGCTTTCACCCATCCCAACCCCGACACCATCAGCCCTGAATGCCCTCTGCACTGCCTACTCACTCACTCTGATCACTTCCTCATCTGCATCAAAGGTAACTGTGCCACCCAATATTAGAACCTGCCTCTCTCTCATTCTAGTAGGAAACTGGCCCTCTTCTGGACTGGAAGCCTGAAGGTGGGATGTTGAGCTGCCCAACATTTGGCTCCTCATCACCTACATGGAATGAGCTGCCAGAGGAAGTGGTGGAGCCTGGTACAAGTACAACATTTAAAAGGCTTCTGGATGGGTACATGAATAGGAAGGGTTTAGAGGGAGATGGGCCAAGTGCTGGCAAATAGGGCTAGATTAATTTAGGATATCTGATTGGCATGGATGAGTTGGATTGAAGGGTCTGTTTCTGTGCTGTACATCTCTGTAACTCTATGTCCTATACATAAAATAAACGACAAATCCAACCCATCCAATTACCATCCCATCAGTCTACTCTCAATCATTAGTAATGTGATGGAAAGTGTTAGCAGCAACGTATACTTAACAACAACTTGTTCACTGCCACCTAGTTTGGGTTCTGCCAGAGCAACTCAGCCCTTGGCCTCATTATAACCTTGGATCAAATATGGACAGAAGAGCTGAATCTCAGAGGTGAGATCAGAGTGATTGCACTTGACATCAAGGCTATCATTGACCAAGAGTGGCATTAAGGACACCTAGCAAAACTGGAGACAATAGCAAACAGGGGGAAATCTCTCTCCTGGTTAGAATCATACCTGGAAAATGGGAAGATGGCTTTGGCTGTTGGAGATCAGTCATCTCAGTTCCAGGACATCTCTACAGGAGTTTCTCTGGGTATGTCCCCGACCTGATCATCTTCAGCTGCTTCATCAATGACCTTCCTTCCATCATAAGGTCAGAAGTGGGGATGTTGCTGTTGATTGTACAATGTTTAACACATTTGTGACTCCTCAGACATTAAAGCAGCCAGACCCGGACAATATTCAGGTTTGGATTCACATGTGGCAAGTGATATTCATGTCATACAAGTGTCAACCAATGTATGTTTCCAACAGAGAGAATCTAACCATTGCCCCCTGGCATTGAATGGTGTTACGATCAGTGAATCTCCCACTATCAATATCCTGGGGGCTATAATTGACCAGAAACTGAAATGGATTAGCCATTCAAGAGAATGATTACAAAAACAGGTCAGCGGCGAGGATCCTGCAGTGAGCTATACATCTCCTGACTCACCCAAAGTCTGTCCCCCATCGACAAGGCACAAGTCAGGAGTGTGATGGAATACTCCACACTTGCCTGGATTGGTGCAGCTCCAACAACACTCAAGAAGCTTGACATCATCTAGGACAAAGCAGCCCACTTGACTGGCACCACATCCACAAGTATCCATTCCTTCCAGCACTGAAAGTCAGTAGCAGCAGTATGCAAAATACACTGAAAAAAGTTACCAAAGATCTTTAGACAGGAAGTTGTACTATCTTGCAAATGGTGCACACTGAGACATGAGCTTCCAAGCCAGCAACCACTACGATGTAGAAGAACATGGTCATCAAATATATGAGGACACCATATGAGTTGAAAATATATTGCTATTTCCTCAGTGTCACTGGGTCAAAATCGTGGATTTCAGTCTGTAAAGGTATCATGGGTGTACATCTACAGTGTATATTACAATGTATTTCTGACTACAGAGTGAATCACTTTAGGGAGAGCAATGGAGAATCCCACAGCAGTGGAAAAGTCCAGTTCATCAGCTCTCTCCATTCAATAGTTAGTGTAAAGCTGGTGTGCAATGGGTTAATGCGTTCTTTTTCTTAGTTGAGCACAAGCTTTATGTGAATGGGTGGTAACATTCAGTATTTGCTTGTGTTGGCTGGTATTCATAGAACCAACAGGACAGCTTCACCACTACCCGACAATGGAAAGGCCCATCAGGCACTGACATGGTCACCCAGGATCCTTCTGCCAGGATTGCTTCTCAGAACATAGTATCCCACTACACCCAGAAAGTCTGACTAATCAGAGGGCAGCAGCTTCTGGGGGTTCGGCAATCCGCTCAGCTCCAGACAATGGGAACAGGAGGCATCTTTAAGGGGAAACACAGGCAGAAGCACTAGGGAATGGTGAGTCAGAGTGCGATCAAAGGGAAGGCAGTGAGAGGCTTTCACTGGCCGCCACACTGCTGCCAATAACACACACAAACTACACAGTACACACACATGCATGTACACACTACACAATATGCACACACAAAATACATACATGCACAATACACTACACCATATACCACAACATATACACATACAGACGTACAAAACACAGACCTAAAACACACATGCACACTATGCAATACATATAGGCTGCACAGATAAATGCACACACACAGATCCACACACTACACACACAGTACACATACACAGCACACACACACAGTTTAGGAATGATTTGGAGATGCCAGTGTTGGACTGGGGTGTACAAAGTTAAAAATCACACAGCAGCAGGTTATAGTCCAACAGGTTTAATTGGAAGCACTAGCTTTTGGAGCGTCGCTCCTTCATCGGTGGTTGTGGAGGACACAATTGTAAGACACAGAATTTAGAGCAAAAGTTTACAGTGTGATGTAACTGAAATTATACATTGAAAAATACCTTGATTGCTTTTGAGTCTTTTATCTGTTTGAATACCATGATAGTTTCACTTCTTTCATATGTAAATCACAAAACGTTTTTTTAAAATTCTCAGGTTAATTGTAACAATTGGTGTTAGCCAGATAATGTTGAAGGTGTTAGCCCCTTGTGTTCTCTGTCTGTGCCATAATGTTTAGACTGATTCTAAGCTAAAAAGTGAGTTAACAAAGTCTTACATGAATTCATGCAGTTTTTGAGCAAAGTACAATGTAACTCTGCAAGTACAAATTCATCCCACAAACGTATATTTATATGTGGGTGGCATGGTGGCACAGTGGTTAGCACTGCTGCCTCATAGCGCCAGAGACCCGGGTTCAATTCCCACCTCAGGCGACTGACTGTGTGGAGTTTGCACATTCTCCCGTGTCTGCTTGGGTTTCCTCCGGGTGCTCCGGTTTCCTCCCACAGTCCAAAGATGTGCAGGTTAGGTGAATTGGCCATGCTAAATTGCCCATAATGTTAGGTAAGGGGTAAATGTAGGGGTATGGGTGGGTTGCGCTTCGGCGGATCGGTGTGGACTTGTTGGGCTGAAAGGCCTGTTTCCACACTGTAAGTAATCTAATGTGCGTGCGTGCATGTGTGCGTGTGCGTGTGTGTGTGTGTGTGTGTAGTGCAATGGTGGTCACCTGTAGTGTCACATGAACCCAAGGTCCTGCTTGAGGTCCTTCCTATGGGTACGTTGCAGTTAAGGATGCCCTGAGGCATGGTACATTGGGGAAACCGAGCAAAGGCTATGGCAACAGATGAATGGGCACCGCACAACAATCAGCAGACAGGAGTGTTCCCTCCCAGTTGGGGAACACTTCAGCAGTCCAGGACATTCGACCTTGGACCTTCGGGTGACCATCCTCCAAGGCAGACTTCGGGACAGGCAGCAGAGAAAAGTGGCCGAGGAGAGGCTGATAGCTAAGTTCGGTATCCATAGGGAGGGCCTCAACCGGGATCTTGGGTTCATGTCACACTACAGGTGACCACCATTGCACT
>NC_057742.1:26299867-26329003 GCF_004010195.1 Chiloscyllium plagiosum
CCCCCACCCCAGACAGACATACACACACACACACAAAAACCCACATGCACACATATATATATATATACATTTGTGGGGTGAATTTGTACTTGTAGAGTTGCATTGTACTTTGCTCAAAAACTGCATGATTCCATGTAAGACTTTGTTAACTCACTTTTTAGATTAGAATCAATCTAAACATTATGGCACAGACAGAGAACACAAGGGGCTAACACCTTCAACATTATCTGGCTAACACCAATTGTTACAATTAACCTGAGAATGTAACTTTTAAAAAAAGTTTTGTGATTTACATATGAAAGAAGTGAAACTATCATGGTATTCGACCAGATGAAAGACTCAACAAACAATCAAGGTATTTTTCAATGTATAATTTCAGTTACATCACCCTGTAAATTTTTGCTATAAATTCTGTGTCTTACAATTGTGTCCTCCACAATCACCGATGAAGGAGGGGCGCTCCGAAAGCTAGTGCTTCCAATTAAACCTGTTAGACTATAACCTGGTGCTGTAAGAGTTTAGGAAGATAGTCATTGTCCCATTGCTGGGAACAGTGTTAATCATAACAAGCACATGAAAAGGACCATCAATGCTTGTTCTTTGATCACTTAAGGATCTCAGTTTGATGGCTAGCTTAAGTCCTTTGTTGCCAACTACCAAATATTTTCCTCTCCTGCCATCTCTCCTGCTATTTGTCGATAGGGGATGATTCCATATGTTACTTTAAATGGATCAATAGGAGAATTATATCATCTGTATGCAAAGATCTACAACTGGAATTCTTGCTCATTTATGTAGAAATAATACTAACACTGCATACATTCTTACTAACTTTGTACATTTCATGAATTTTTTACATCCATTAAGATAATTTTGTTGTCAATCTTTCTTTCATTTTGAATTTGCTGTTACAACACTTATGATCCTCACATTAGGAATAGCAGATTAACTGTAAAGCAAAGCTCCTTTTTTGGCATAAAGTGTTGATTTTCCTGCTCCTCAGATGCTGCCTGGCCTGCTGTGCTTTTCCAGCGCCACACTCTCGACTCTGATCAACAGCATCTGCTGTCCTCACTTTCTCAAAGCTACTTTCACACTGTGTCACCACTACACTATGACCCAAATCCCCATTGTAAGATCTCATATCACTTGTTAATGATCTCTCCAGGCAGTATTAACAATGAGCATTAAATGGTGGCAAAAGTGAAGTTCATGCAAGGCAGCACAGCGGTTCAGTAGTTAACATTGCTGCCTCACAGCACCAAGGACCTGGGTTCAATTCCAGTCTCGGTCAACTGTGTGGAGTTTGCACATTCTCCCTATGTCCGTGTGGGATTCCTCCCACAGTCCAAAAACGTGCAGGTTAGGTGGATTAGCCACGGGAAATGCAGAGTTATGGGGATAGAGTAGGGGGTGGTCTGGGTGGGATTCTCTTTGGACTTGATGGGCTGAATGGCTTACTTGCACAGAATCTAGGGATTCTGTGGTTCTAAGTGGATTGAGAGTGCTTCATATTGGACAATGCAGACCTCCCTCTCATCATTGAGGAAAGGCTTTTAAATGAATAGGATGTCTGGTTAAGAAAAAACAATTGCATACCTGAGTACCATCCATCACAACCCATTCCCAACACTGCACAATCCAATGTTACAGAACCAAATAGTCATGGCAACTTACTGACATTTTTTCCAAAAGTGGACACAATGGGAAACTTTTAAAGCTCTTTCATAGCATGTGGACATCACTGGCTTTTACATATCCATAACTTGCCTTGAGAAGGCGGTGGAGAGCTGTTTTCCTGAACCACTGCTGTTTCCATGGCGTATGTAACCGCACAGTGCTGTTAGGAAGGGAACTCCAGGAACTGCGTATTTTGTCACGGAATCATTAGATAATAGCTTTTAAGCAGAATTTCACAAACTTGAGAATGTGTCCAGCATCCTTGGAACTTCTTTGAAATATTATGAAACTACTCAGAATATTTCTTCATATATCAGTGACATTTAAAAGAATTATTTGTTCAATTATTTGTTTGAAGAAAGGGACTGAACAGAATGTTAACACGACTGCTGTCACCCATCATACCTCAGAGTAGTACAACCACCCTTTCTAGTACATTACCAGCCCAGTACATTACCATATTTAAGGCAGGAAGATGTGTCAAATAAATTCACTTAAAATTGATTTGATGCCTGTATCCTGCCTGAAACTTTAGGAGGGATATAATCTTCTGGAGAATGATCAGTGGAAGGTGTGACATGGCTGCCCAAACCTTTAGGAATTCTATTTTCAGAGCCGGTTCCAGTTTTGATAACATGCACCTGAGAAAAAACAAATGACAGGTTCTGTCATAGCACCGTTGTTAATGAGGAATCAAGGCATTTGTACTTACTATATCAAAAAATGCTAAGCACAATCTTATAGGGGCTTGATTGATGTGGGTTATGGCAATATTTGTGGCAGAATTGTGTGGAAAGTCCGGCACGGCCTATTTGACATTGCAGTACCTCGCTCCATCTTCCATACTTCTGCAAACAATGAGGAGAATTTCTCACTCGTGAAATAACTCTCCAAAGGCTGGTATCCCATCACCAACCACCGTTTATTTATAAATTCATAGCCTTCAATAATAGCACTGCCACTTACTGAGTGAAGTATTCAGACCCCAATATCCCGGAGATTCACCCTTTTATGTCAGCTAGGGCTCCCTGATTGGATCCAATTAACAGCCCCAATTAGGGAACTCATACCATGAGGTCTAGCTGGCTAACTTTGTTGCAATTATTAGAAAGTGATGAAAGGATTCTTTACCAACCTCCCTGCTTTACCCACAATCCCTCCCTCCTTCCTACTTCTGTCCTTGATTAAACTTGTTGCAGCTCAAATTTCTCCCTGCCCTGAAAGCCGTTGACTGCTCTGCCCAAATCCCTGAGTACCTGCAGCATTTCCTGCTTTTGCTGCAGGTTTCCAGAATCTGCAGCATTTTGCTTTTGCTTTGGTCATGTGATCTGTTTAATTGGCGATTGATCCCATGATTCATGATGTGTCTTGTCCGCACCATTGATCTGTTGACACTTTCATTCCAAATTATAAAGAAGCTTGACGTGGATTCTCTGTTGCAGTTGATATATTCACAAAGGTTTAGCACAGGGGAAAGAGTTACTTTGTCTTCAGTGTTACAAAACCTCAAATGCACCCTTTGTAGAAAAATGCATTTATGATTCTAAAGTTTGCAGTATATTCACCCCAGAACATAATTTCCACTGACAAACAACAACACAGAATAAAGAAAATAAAATTAGCACTTTTATCACAAAATATAATTCATCTATATGGAAATTGCCATGACATACTTCAACAGTGCTTGGAAAAAATTCTTTTTAAAAACAGCACCACTCATTGCTTTCCTTAACAAAAGTCTTTTATAGAACTTCTCTCAATACAGGCATGCTGTGAGGCAGCGGGGAGTGCTAGATACTGGCTTCAGACATCTCTTTCTTTTGATGTGCCATTTTCACTCAGAAGTCCAATCTTTAATAGAAAGTAAATGCATGGAAATTGTAAAGAATTCACTGTGTGTTAAATGTTCACCCAGCTCAGCAACAGCAGCTGCTTCCGTCAACAGGAAATGGACTTTATGGAAGCTGAGCAAATAATTGGCTTTGCGGCGAGGAAATTTGCTTCTGGAAGGCTCCCCAGGACGGCAATAAAAATGACATCAACTTGTACTCTGGGCCTTCAGCTAAATCACACACTCTTGGTTAAGAAGAACTTGTGACACTTTGGCCCATTTCAACATTTCTAATAATAGATAAACAGAAAGTTGTTGAAATTTTTTTGACTGATCAAGCAAGCATACTTTTCATTCGTCATTGAAGCGTTGCCACAATCCTGTTGAAGCTTTATGGGTTTGGATCTGTGTAACCCAGTAATTATTATCTAAGACACATACATTCCTACATATAAGGAGCTTGGGCTGTGTGAATCAAGCTGTCGTGTGCAGGGGAAAGATGCAGGAAGGGCTACCCTTTATGAAATCAGGATAAAGAGGTGATTTTAGGGCTACATATGGTTGCATCTAATGTCATTGAGTCAGAGCAATTTTACAGCATAGAAAGAAGGTGGCATGGTGGCTCTGTGGTTAGCACTGCTGCCTCACAGTGCGAGGGAACTGGATTTGATTCCAACCTTGGGGGAACTGTGGAGTTGCTCCTTGTGTCTACCTGGGTTTCCTCTGGGTGCTGCAATGTCATCCCACAGTCCAAAGATGTGCAGGTAAAATGGATTGGCCGTGCTAAGGTGCCCCATGTATGCTAGGTGGATTAGCCATGGTAGATGTAACGGAGATAGGGTGAGTGTGGATGGGATGCTCTTTGGAAGATGTGCAGATTCAATGGGCCAACTGACCTATTTCTGTCCTGTAAGGTTTCAATGAAGCCCTTTAGCTCATTGTGTTCATGCCAGTTAACAAACATCCATTTATTCTGATCCCATTTTGTACTACTTGGCCTGTAGTCTCATAAGCTGTGGCATTCCAAGTGCTTATCTAAATAGTCCTCAAATGTCTTGAGTGTTCCTGTCTCTACAACCCTTTCAATGAGATCCAGTTAGCCACAAACCTCTGATTGAAACCAATTTTCCTCAATATCTGTCTTACTTTAAATCTGTACCTGAGTTTTGCGCCTTGACTAAGGCGAAAAGCTTAACCCTACCTATGCTGTCTATGCCCTTCAGAACTTTGTACATCTCAATCAGATCTTCCCTCAGCCTTGTCTACTTTAAGGAAAGCAATGCCAGCCTATTTAGTCTGTCTTCATAGCTGAATTGTTCCAGCCCAGGCAACATCCTGTTGAATCTCGTCTGCATCCTCTCTAGTACAATCATATCCTTCCTAATGGGTAACGACCAGAACTGCACATAATACTCCAGCAGTATAAGATTATATACAGCTACACTATAATTTCACTGGTTTTTTGTTCAATATTTTGACTAATAAAGGGAAGCATCCCACATGCCTTCTTAACCACCTTATCTATCTGTCCTGCTGTCTTCACGAATCCCAAGATACCTCTGAACCTCCTTACCTCTGAGGGCTCTACCACTCAACTCATACACCCTTGCCCTGTTAGTCCTCCTAAAATACATCACCTCACTCTTTTCTGAATTGAATTCCATTTGCCACCATTCAGCCCATCTACATCATCCTCTGTGGTATTGCCCCACCTCTGAACCAGGAGACCCACTAGCTCGAGGGGTGTATCATAATATCTCTGAACTGTTTTTTTCAAAAATATCTATATTGTCCTTACATTAGGCTTTCCTCTTTGCTATTAACCACTTCACGAAGTCTTGTGTCATCTGCGAAACTACAGATCATGCCTCCTACAAAGTACGCTATAAATGTGAGGGATCCAGCACTGAACCCTGTGATTTATCACATGATATAAGCTTCCAGCCACAAAAACACTCATGATCAGTACCTTCTGCATCCTGCCACTCAGCCAATTTTGGATCCAATTTGACAAATTGCTCTGAATCATGTTAGCTTCTTAACCCATCTGCTTCGCAAGAACTGGTCAAAAGCCTTACTGAAGGTCATGCAGACCACATCAACTGTTCTACCCTCAAATACACATCTAGTCACTGCCTCAGAAAATGCACTCAGATTTGTTCAACATAATCTCCCTCCTACAAAGCCATGATGAATATCCTTGATTTGCTTCTCCAGCTGGAGACTGATCCAGCCCCTCAGAGCCTTTTGCAATCACTTCCCTACCACTGGTAGAAGGTTGGTGTCTACATGGATTGGTTTATAGATTTCTTTTCCACTCATTTCTTAGAGAGTGTGAAATCTGGTCCAGGAGTGCGTGCTAAGGGTATTGAAATAAAAACCAATCTGTGTTAATCATGCAGGGTAGGTCTGGAAACTTAGATCGCTGGCCCCAATTGTGTTAAAAAGGATGAAGTTCCAACCTTCACTCCCTCCAGGAACAAAGCCTAAGTGATGTGAATTTCAATTGTGCTAACGTAGTTCCAATTGAATAACGACTAATCTGCAATACTGATAAAGGTAGGTGAACCTCAATTAAATCTCATAGCTTATCAGTAACATTCAAGCACTGAAAGAAGACAGGGTGGTTAAAAAAGCATTTGGCATGCTTACCTTCATTGCTCAGTCCTTTGAGTATAGAAGTTGAGATGTTATGTTGAGGTTGTACAGGACATTGGTAAGGCCTTTTCTGGAACACTATGTCCAGTTCTGGTTGCCTGGTTAAAGGAAGGATATCATTAAGCTGGAAAGAATTCAGAAGAGATTTGCCAGGATGTTGCCAGTGCGGAAGTTTTGAGTTATAAAGAAAGGCTGGATGGGCTGGGACTTTCTTCACTGGGGCATAAGAAGTTGAGAGGTGACCTGATAGAAGTTTATGAAATAATGATAGGTATAGATAAAGTTGATGGTAGTTGTCTTTTCCCTGAGATGGGGAGTTTCAAGACTAGGGGCACAATTTTAAGCTAAGAGGAGAGAGATTTAAAAAAAACATAAGAGGCAAATGTTTACACATAGGGTTGTTCACATGAGGAATGAACTTTCTGAGGAAGTGGTGGATGTGGGTACAATGACAACGTTTAAAAGACATTTGGATAAGTACATGAATAGGAATGGTTTGGAGGGATTTGGGCCAGGAGCAGACAGGTGGGACTAGTTTAGTTCAGGACTATGCTCGGCATAGACTGTTTGGACCAAAGGGTCTATTTCCAGGCTGTATGACTCGACAACTCTATGACTCTAGGTTTTAGCTTAGCCTGCTGGACACACTTTCCTCATTCTTGAAGAAGGGCTTATGCCCGAAACATCGATTCTCTTGTTCCCTGGATACTGCCTGACCTGCTGCGCTGTTCCAGCAACACATTTTCAGCTCTGATCTCCAGCATCTGCAAACCTCACTTTCTCCTCTATGATTCTAGGTGCCTGTGTCTCAGAATGAATAAAGTTTTGTAGTGAAGTATGTGTCTGAAGATGGATATAAACCAACCCGTGGCACTGTGATAACCCAATCTCAGAGCGAGGAGGCTCCAGTTCCACTCCCACCTGTTCCAGGGTTATGTAACATCGTCTCTGAACAGGTTGATAAGAAAATATCTATAAAGCAAATCTACAATGACTTAAATTTATATAGCATCATTAACATAATTAAATCTCCTGTGGCACTTCATATAGAGCAATGGATGACATAGAATTGTGCAGGAAAATATTAGATCAGATGATCAAGTGCTTGGTTAAAATTGTAAGTTTTCAGGAGTGTCTAATAGGAGGACAGCAAAATTAGAGAGACAGGGAGCTGTAGGGAGATTTTCTATAGCTTAGGGGCTAGGCAGCTAATGGAACAATTAAATTTGTGAATGAAAAAGAGGCCAGAATGTGAGGAGTGCAGATAATTTGAAGGATTGTTGAGCTGTAGGCGATTACAATCATAGGGAGGGGAAAGGCCAATGAGAGATTTGAAGACAATGATGAGAATTTTAAATCAAGCTGCTGTTTGACTGGGAGCCAACATCAGTCAACATGCACAGTAGTGATAGAAACATGGGATTTCCTGTGAATTAAGACAAAGGTGGGAGATTGGCTGACCTCACCAGGATAGAATGAGAAAGAACAGACAGGACTGCATTGGAAAAATGAAATCTCGAGCTAACAAAGGGATAGGTGAGTGTTTCGGCAGCAGATGGGATGAGACATTGTGAAGTTAGATGATGTAGTGGTGGAAATAGACGGTTTTAGTGATGTCATGAACAGAGATCAAAAATTTCATGTCAGATTCAATGGTGCGTAAAGATCACTGCTTTCTATTTCACTGTGTTTTGACAGTGATCCAAAATGGGAAAAAAGACTGTTTTAAAATAAAGGACTCTGTGTTTTCCCAAGTGGGTTGTAACAGGTGACACTGAAATATGAATAGACACCCTGACTTGCAGAATATTGATAGATGGAAAGATGGATTTTGTAGCTACAGAACAGAGTCTTAGAATCATACAGCATGGAAACACACCCTTCATTCCAACTAATCCACGCCAATCATAATCCTAAAACAAACCATCCCCATCTGCCTGCATTTGATCCATGTTCCTCCAAACATTTCTTATTTATGTACTTATCTAAATGCTTTTTAAATGTTGTAACTGTACCCATACCCAATACCTTCTCTGGATGTTCATTCCACATATAAACCACTCTGTGTAAGAAATTGGCCCTCATGTCTTTTTTTAAAATCTTTCTCCTCTCACCTTAAAAATATGCCCCTAGTCTTAAAATTCTGCACCCTAGAGTTTGCAGCAGGAACCAAAAACAAGACTTCAATCTTCCCAATAATAAATTGGAGAAATTTCTGTTCATTGTAGTGAATGCCAGATAAATAGTCGAATAATTAATAAGAGTGGAGGAGTTCAGAAAAGTATTGGTGAGTTGGGTGTCATCAGCATACAAGAGAAAATTATTACCCTGCCTTCAGATGATGTCCTTGGGGACACCAGAGGTACCAATATGGGAAAGAAGGATAAGTTATTACAAATGATTCTGCGGCTATGATTGGAGAGATAAAGATGTGAAAACAGTCCTACCCAGATGGATAATTTTGGAGAGGATGGTATGGTGAATTGTGTCAAAGGATGCAATCAGGTTGAGAAGGAGAAAGAGGGAACATTTATCTCAGTCACATTCACATAGGATGTCAGTTGTGTCTTTGATAAGTGTTGTGTCAACACAGAGGCAGGAGTGAAAACCCACTGGATTATGATGATCAGGCCAGGTATAATGGGACATGAAACCTGGTATGTTAGATATGCTTTTTAAAAAAAATTAGTTAGTTAACATGGTGGTCAGTCACAAACATTTTCATGTGAGAGTGCAGATTTTCTTGACACCTTTTTGGGGCAACTCAAATGAGGTCAGGATGACTCTTGGACATGGGAAAGGGTATTGTCAAACTAGAAGCTAATCCAGAAGTAGTAGATGCCTCTTAGTACCCTATGTGTTCGTGGCAAGGAGCTGCCCTCTCATGCCATGCAACAACATAGAATTACAGGAAGTATATGGATTTTGGGGACTTGAATGGTTGTGAGGTCAATGTCTGAGAGCATAATCTAGAGCTTCATTGGAAGTATTGCAGGAGTAAAAGGATCCCTGAACTAAACAACAAAATACCATTCTTCACTGGACATTAACAGTGCAGGCATCTTAAAAGGCTTAATGGGCTGATAACTGTTGGTGAGTAGTTTTCCATTAACCTCTCCTCACCAGTAGCGCTCCATAAACTCCAGAAGTATTAGGATGCAAGATAGTCTGCAGGGTCATAATTTTCAAATGGTTACAGGCTTGATTTGAGGTTATGCCTGTAACCATTTGACCCAAAGATTTGCATAGTTTTGAGGAAACGGGAAGTACTGTGTTAGAATGGGAAACTGTGCAGTCAGGTGAAAGTGAGGAATGCAGATGCTGGAGATCAGAGTCCAGATTAGAGTGGTGCTGGAAAAGCACAGCAGTTCAGGCAGCATCCGAGGAGCAGGAAAATCGACGTTTCAGGCAAAAGCCCTTCATTATCCAGATAAGGATGCCACATTGCCATTGAATAACTGACATAAATGCACAAAATGTAGGATTAAACGAAATAATAAAATGAATGGTTACCAAATTGCACTCTTAGAATTCCTCGCACTGTGTCAGCCAATAGGTGTTTAATCCTCTTTCTCACTCACATCGGTTACTTTGAAAAAGCTATTTTTAGTGTGGAAATCTCACCTCTTCAATGATGTGTAACTAAAGAATTCCAGAGAATGCTGCATTTTACAAAAACTTCAGCACTTTGTTGTCAGAATCCAATAACAGATAACAGCAAAGCAATTCTTTTAACAAGCTCGCTTTCATGGTGACTGAATCTATAAACTGACTATGGTCCCAACAACTGACTATTACTTCACCTCATGTCATTCCAGCAGCTTTGGATGACCTCTGAGGGATAAAAAACAAGTTCAGGATAAAGGTGGTAGGGTCATAAATAGAAAATAATTCTGTACATGTAATTCTTTGTGCTCCACTCCTTTTTGGCTTAAGAACTCAGCTGAGCTAATTGGTGTGATCCTGATTGGAATTAATTTGCAGCTCCCAGTAGTGTATAATTTATCTGACAACCAGTTAGTTAGCAGCTCAAATTGATGCTACTGTTGCTTGCGAATTTACCATATGTGCTCTGAATTGACAAATGTCTCTTTGAAATTCAATTGGTAGAGATACTGGAATTCAAAAGATTCATATTCGATCTTAACCAGGTATGAATGTTCAGATAAATCTAAACTTGACAGGACGGTTCTTCCACTCTTTACCTATGAATGGCTACAGGAAATGTACAATAGGAAGCTCAAATAATCAAACCCAAAAGTCAAAATCTTGCACAGGCTTTTTCTGGACAGGGAATTGGGTGAAGATGTGACTTGCAGTGTTAAAGTTGTAAGGCACAGGTTGGCATTTAGATTGCCTAGGAAACTGTAAGAACCAGAGATGTATTTAATAGTTTAACATCAGAAAAAGACTCCCATAATCTTGCCAAAGTACAACACGCAATACTGTCCTGACTGAAATTTTCTATTTTTCAAGTTAAAGACTGGCAATGAACATGTTAGAGGTTGTCACTTCCACAATGTCCTGGGCTGAACTGTCTTGTGATTATGCAAATCTATGCAAACAAGATGTTGTACAAGTGATGGCTCATTAAACTCTTAAAGGAGCTTGTTAAGGTGCCTGACCAGAGAAGAATGGCGTAATCATTTTAGCATTTATTTTAGTGAACACAAACAGCATAGTGTACCTTTGTACCAGCTATTGGGTTTATCATAAGAATACTGATAAATACTGTATGTTCATGGACTTAATTACACTAGTGTGAGCACTGGATGTTTACTTTTCTGGACTGGTCCCATTCATCCATGTCAACAGAGCTGGCTGTCTTCTTGTGAATTGTCCTAATGAGCACAAGATGAAAAGCTTTGACAAAATATGTCTTGTTATTATTTAATTATAGCATTAACTTCCTTTGTTGTTTAATCAGTGGAGACTACCTACATTGCAAAAGAAGTGCTACCAAGGCAAGATTTTTATACAGTACCAGATTCAGAAAATCAAATGTTATTTATTCATTCTCATTGGCTGGAGCTGGTGTTGACTTACACATTTACTCTTGATTAATGGGCTCAGCTCACTGTCTAGGTGGGGGTAACCTACAATCCAATGCAATCAATTCACAGCACACCAAGTAATGTGATTCATTTTTAAATCAGAATTTGCTTTGACGGAACATGTTTGCCTTTATGAAACATAAGGGAAGCACAAATGCATTATACAGAGTTTTTGGACATTGTCCTTGTAGAGAATCTGTTTTCTCACAGTTCACTTGTTTAAATAACTAACATTAATGGCTTGAATTTTCAGAATTCAATTCAGAATTCAGGAGCTGACAGCAACTTCCTTGTGAGCTTCCAGACTTCAACAGTTTAACTGCCTGCAAATCAATTTAGGGCTTTTAGTTTTCCTGATAGATAAAATGATGCAGATATTGCTGTGCAGGAGATAATTTCAACGTTTGTGGTCAACGTAAAACTTGTGCGAATTGTAAACTGTGAGGGGGAGATGTAGAACTTCAAAGGGATATTGACAATTGGTGGAGTGGGGAGATAGGAGGCAGATGTAGTTCAATGCAGAGAAGTGCAGTGTGATACACTGATACAAAGAACATGGGGAAACTGTGTAAAATAAAGGGAACTGTTCTAAATGGAGCACAAAGATTTCACTGTATAGATACATGAGTCATTAAAAGGGGCAGGACAGATAGAGAGAGCTGTTGATAAAGCATATAATTTGCTAGACTTCACAAATAGGGAGTTAGAATACATGTGCAGAGAAACGATGATGAATTTATGTAAGTCACTGGTTAGAACTCAGCTGGAATATCATGTACAGTTCTGGCACCACAGGATGTGATTGGATTGCAGGTAGTGCAGAAGAGGTTTTCCAAAATGGCACGTGTGTAACCATGTTGGTAGGTAGAAGGTGTCAGGTCTGGTAGCGGATTGGTTGTAGGCAGGGATTCAAACATGGGGATTCTGGATGGGATGGGGGAATGAATGTCAGGGTAAGGGCGGGAGTTGTTAGGAGTCAGGGAGTTATGTGTATTTGGGCATGAATAGTGAGTCAGTCATCCTATTTATTAGTTCTCTTGAAGTTAGAATAGTTTTTAATTCTCTAGGCTTTCTAGAGAATCTACTTACATAACTGACGCAGAACGTCCCGAATTATTGGACGTTAATAGATTCTTTCAGAAGTTTTTAGATGGAGGTGAGTTGCCAACAGAAATCTTTAACTTCCCAGGAAATTCCCAAAGAGTCTGTTCCCTATGCGATTCTGTATAGTTCTGATGTACCAACCTGCATTGCTCCAACAAAACCCTGATCATCAGAATATCTAGGCTATGCCCGTTGCCCCACTCTAACAGCAGCGTTATTTGTCCAGACATAAATACAAAGACTTGAAGTTAACCATTGGCATTTAATGGAAAGAGAAGCATTCTAACAATGCTTACAAAGATAGATCTAGTAAGCAGGTACTGCAGATCAGATTTGCACCTCATTGATATTCCACTCAAATCGGCCAGTTTAAAAACATTAAAAGAGCAATTTCAAACTCATAATTCTGAAAACAACATAAGGGAATGAAATAGAAACTTCAAGTTCTTGATGAAGTATACTGGACATTACTAGACAACTTTAAACCTTAGGAGAATCCAGCTAGGTGTTCATAAATATGATAATATGGAGAAAATCTCAGGGGAAAGGGACAATAGGTAACTTATGCAATTATCCTCAAATTTTGATGTTCAGCATCCATCAATCTATAATTGCTCAAAAGCTGCTGTGAAATTCATCTTCATGTGCTCATTAAATAATTCTTTAGCTTTAACAGAGGTATTCAAAATAAAATGGTTCATTTAAAAGAATCGACAAAGGAACATAACACAAATGTGTGAGGCATTTGTAAGTTGAGATTCAAAGCTCCAAAATTCAAGCTATACACTCAGTTGCAACAGCAGTAAATAGAGATTATTGGATTGTACATATATTATCTGGTTGTTATATTGGAGACTTTTTATGAATTAAAAAGTTGTTTAAAATGGAAGAAATTTGGACCCAATATGTCTGCAGTGGTCACCTGACCAAATATTGAGGCAAATTTTGTGAAACCCATATGGCTTAAAAAAAATTACCCTGTAATCACTGTCATTACCTCATGACATTTAACCTGAGAACTTTTAACCTGCAATCACTGTTGTTACCTCATGATATTTAAATTGAGCAACTGAATCATCAAGAAGAAATTTGCATCTCCTGTTTTAATTCGAACTTGTATAATGGCTTCACATATTGGGAGATGAAAGGCTTGTTTGTAAATTAGGCAGTTAAGAAAGACAATGGAGCAAGACTCAGGAATACAAATTGAAATATATTTCAGCAGCTACTGTTGAGAAGCAGAGAGAATGACCAGGATTGGTAACACCAGGAATTGAAATAATCTCTTTCTCTCTCTTCCTCCCTCTTTCTCATCACCTTGAAGATAGTGTCTAGTGAAAAAAACAAATCAAAGGTATCGACAGTCTTCATCATTGCTAAAGAAACCAGTCAACAATTAAATTATTGTGAACTCAGGTGAAGAAAAAGAAAGTCTTGAGGGTTCTATGATCTTTTAAATTGCATAGTCTTTATTCTTTCTATCCATTAGACATGCTTGCTGTTAAATTTATTTTTTGTGTGTGTGTATTCCATGCTGCAGTTAAAAGTGTTACAAGATAATAACATTCCTTTGTGTTTACTCAAGAAAACCTTAGAACTGGCTCCTTTATTTTTATCTCATTAATTATGAAATTAATTGACATGCAATGAGTGTATGACAAAAAAGAAATAAAAATATTTAGTGCAATCAACTAACCAAAAAGAGGGGAACCAGCTCTCCCTTGTCATCTGGTTTTAACATGTCATACTGTCCCTGGATTAATAACAAAAGCTAACCAAATCAGAGTGTGATGGAATATTCCCCAATTGTCTTGATGAAAAATGTTCCAAGAGTAGTCAAAATGCTCCATTGATTGGCACCACAACCACAAACATTCACCCTCTTCACCACCATCACACAGTCACAGCAGTGTGTACCATCAGCAAGAAGTGCTGCATAAATTCACCAAGGTTCCTCAGACTGTACCTTCCAAACCCATGACCACTACCACCTAGAAGGATAAGTGCAACAGTTAGGTGAGAACTTCACCTCTTGCAATTTTCCTTCTTAACCACTTATCTTCCTGAGTTGGAAATACACCAAATGGACTGTAATGGTTCAAGAGGACAGCTCAATACAATCTTCTCAAGGGCAATTAGTGATAGATAATAAATGCTTACCCAACCAGTGAAGCCTAAATTCTATGAATAAAATGAAAAATTAAAGTAAGTGCTATAACCAATGTCTTTTCCACTTGTGATCATCAAAACCTATGGAAAATAGTTATTAAACATCGTAATAAAATCAATTAATTTGCTCTTCCAGAGCAGTAACAGAAACACTAGATAAGGTTGACACCAAGTTACCTGACAATACAGTGTAAATGTAACATTCTCTCTTCTAGCTTCACAGTTTTCAAAATTATGTGGAATTGATTTACATTGAGAATTATTTGATTGCACAGTCATATTTCCATCTGTTTTGATTTCCAGGAGAGTGGAACCATTTTGTTGAACAGTTTGTCTCAACACGTTACCTTTACTTTCTCTTTGAAATGGACAACATATTGGTGTGGTGGCTCATTGGTTTGTGCTGCTGCCTCACAGCACCAGGGACCCAGGTTTGATTCCAGCCTTGAGCAACTGTCTGCATGAAGTTTGGACATTCTCCCTGTGTCTGTGAGGGTTTCTGTTGAGTGCTCCAGTTTCCTTCCACAGTCCAAAGGTATGCAGATTAGTTGGATTGGCCATATTAAGTTGATCCATAGTGATGAGGAATGTTGAGGCCCAATTTCCAACGTGGAGATCATTTGGGTCAAGCAGAGAGACAAATCCACCATGTACACAATCTGGTTTCCTTGGTAAGTTTTCCCAATGTTGAACATGGGAGGCAAATGATTAATGAGGTGAATTATGGTGTTAACAAGGCATTTAACAAGCATTAATGATGATCTCACTACTGCCCAGCAACAACCTCACCACAGCACTTGTGAAAAGCATAAAAGATGGAGTGAGATAATCTCAATGTTGAGATGAGTGTTGCAGCATTTGTTACCCTGAGACAGTGACACACCCACACCAAACTCCACATCACTCAAACTTCTACCTGATTCTGCCCTATTTGAAGATCAGTGGAGAGCTATGTAGCCTAACTAAAACATCTTCTTCAACATAAAGAAATTGGGGATAGAATTTGTGCTTTGGCTTGTGGTTTGATTCCTCTTTGAATAATACTTGGATATATCTTTGGGTGTGTTGAATAACCCTTCATGAGTGATCAAGGTCTGAATCTAGTAGGTTTCTTCAAAACTCCTTTACTTACACGACACTACACTACATACATTAGGATAATGCATCTCTTTTTTGTACTGACCATTCTGTCTTTGACTCCTGCACATGGTTCTCAAATGTCACTGTCAGACCATCATGCGCAGCACTATCTCAGTAACAAGTGCAGTTGGTGAGTCTGAGTAATTGCTCCCAACTGCCCAGTTTTGAAGCTTGTTTTACCTGAAAATCCTTAAAGACATTTGCATGTTGTTGATTGGACAACTTGCTTTGAACAAGGAAAATTGGATCGTGATTTCAAAAGTAACTTTTTTAAAAGTTTCAGAAGTTACATTGGTAACTTCGAAGGCAAAATGTCAATTATCAGCTGAAAGAGGGTTTTGAAAATAAGCATTTTGAAAATAAGCATAAGTGTTAATCTAGTGTTAATAGGAGTCAGGTGAATTTAAATTGTTGAAAATGACTTTTAAAAATACAAACATCCCAAGTATATTGCCACTGGGTTAGGGTCCAGCAATTTACTAAATTTGAGTAATACTTTCAGGATGTACCAATTTGAGTCCTTGCAGCTTAATATTTAGATCTTTCTTCAGAGCCAACTGGGAATTAATGGAAACTGCTAAGGGTGTGTAATTCATCCTGGCCCAGGTTGGTGGGTGTGTCTGCTTCCAACACAAAGGTTTCAAAGCTATCACTAAAGTATGTAACACCGTGGGCGGCACGGTGGCACAGTGGTTAGCACTGCTATCTCACAGCGCCAGAGACCCGGGTTCAATTCCTGCCTCAGGCGACTGACTGTGTGGAGTTTGCACGTTCACCCTGTGTCTGCGTGGGTTTCCTCTGGGTGCTCCGGTTTCCTCCCACAGGTGAATTGGCCATGCTAAATTGCCCGTAGTGTTAGGTGTAGGGGTATGGGTGGGTTGCGCTTCGGCGGGTTGGTGTGGACTTGTTGGGCCGAAGGGCCTGTTTCCATACTGTAATGTAATCTAATCTAATAACACTGTACACAATTTGCACCAAAAGTCCTGTGACTTCTTGCACAATTTATCCCAGTACTGTGATGATGAATTACACTGAATAAAGCTGAAAATGTGCGCTGGAAAAGCGCAGCAGGCAGCATCCAAAGAGCAGGAGAATCGATGTTTCGGCCATGAGCCCTTCTTCAGGAACCTACTGCGAATCCTCTTATAAGGATGCCTTCCTTGAAGAAGCTCTTCTCCAGCATCTGCAGTCCTCACTTTCTCCTAGAAGATTTTAACCTACTGCGAATCCTCTTACAAGGATGCCTTCCTTGAAGAATCTCTCTTCCTCCCTCTTTCAGCTCTGATCTCCAGCATCTGCAGTCCTCACTTTCACACTGAATAAAGTCAACATAATCAACTGGAATCTCCTGCTTAACACTGTATCTGCCTTAGTTCTGAAATCTTATATGCACTGAATACCTGTCATGTTCACTGACAGTAGTCACTGCACTTAAGGGACATTTCCTGGACCGAAGCTGTCTGGAACATATATGAAAAACTTAATATGGCTCTATATAAAAACAAGTAGGGTGATCAGCTGAAGAGATTCTTGTTCCTTTAAAAAAAATACACTCATGATAGTGATTGTTCAGTCAAATGATAACCATATCTGAAACGTACTGTAAAAATGGACATAATCCAACATTGATCCCAAAGTATTGCAGATGTCTGGTGGAATTGAATCATGTAGACTGGGAAGGACGTAATCTTAATCTGTAGATTGTGCTAAATCACTTTTCTGACAGCGTGATTAATAATGGGGCTGCAAATGATGTCAGCACTTCTGGCTTAAGGAGGGATCCAAATCCTTAATTGCAAACCAGGTGGAAAATGTTCACGGATGAACCTGCAAAGGAAGCTAGTTGAAGTTACCCATTATAGAATAAAATAAATTCTTGATGCCTACACTCATAGTTAAATTGTGGACATTTGGGCCACATATTGCTAAGTAGTTGGCTGGAACTGTACCATTGCATGAGTGACCGCCTTTAGGAAAACATAGGAGGAAAATCAGAGCGGCTTAGACAGCATGCTAGCTGAAGCATTGACTATCAATGTTGTTGACATAGCTTTACTAATAGCAGATGTAGCGCAGTCATCACTTTTACCGTAATAGAAATTCAACCTGTGTTTAGCAAGAGTAATGACTTGCACCTTTAAAACGTAATTCGCAACCCTTCCACATTTTATTGAACTGTGTTATTATATAAAGACTGAGAAATAGAGTTTAACATCTCTCTCAAGGCAGGCCTTTCCTTTTTAAATTCTATTTATTTGCAGCAGTGAGAGTAACTAGCTAAAATTGACATCCACCCATGAACAATTTTATTGCAGGCCACCTGGGATGTACTGAGACAACGTGTGGTGTCACTGCTAATCAATTGCAGTATTCCCTCTGATTGCACATTGTCACTGGCTGCGAGGATGAAAAATTGACTTGTGGCATTGTTCAGCCTTACTGACTTCATTTGAGTAAAAGTAAACTTGACCTCTATATTTTGGGTAATTGTAAAATCAATGCAATCTTTTTTTATGTTTTGTAGAAATACACTAGTTGCTGCCACAGCAACACAAAGTTAAACGTGCAAAAAAAAACTGGGAATATTAAATTAAAGTTGCTATTTAACAATACATCCATATTACACAATTAATTAAGTTTAAACTAAACCACAAGTTTAAAATTCTGATTGTAATGGCTGTTTAACAAAACAGGGAAGAAAGAAGAAATTCCCTTTCCTAGTTTTGTCAAAATAAAATCTTCGTTTCTTCATATTTCTATACACTCAGTATTTCATTTCAAAAAACAATCAGCCTCTTTACAAGTGACATTATTAAAATATAATCACACCTGCATACAAGGATTGCAATAAAGATTCAGTCTTAAAGTGAGTTTCTCTGATAGTTTCAAGTAATGAATGAACTCTAAACAATGCATGTTACATCAGAGGTTTTGATTTCCAGTGGAATCACTCAGGTGATGCATATATGGATTTGACCAATATTTATTGTTGGAAGCAGATTCCACAAGGACGTAAATTTACAATGCACTAAATTCCATTACATGTACATGTTACATTTGGATTAGCAAGCCTTGATTTAGCAACTAACCCCAAACATTGTTAGCTGCTTTTTAGGAGTAAGAACTGCACCACGGTGTGCGAGCTTGGTGTTGGTATGAAGTTTGCAACAAACTCATGATCTGGCTGCCATTTATTTGCATTTTCCACTCAATTCCATTTACAACATTGAAGGAAAAAAATTTTTGGGAGTTAATTTTAATTACAATCTCAATATGTCATAGTCATAGAGAAACAGCTCCTTCGGTCCAACTCATCCATGCTGACCAGATATCCTAACTTCATCTAGTCCCATTTGCCACACTTGGCCCATATCTTTCTAAACCCTTCCTATTCATATACCCATCCAGATGCCTGTTAAATATTGTAATTGTGCCAGCCTTCACAACCTCCTCATGACAGCTTATTCCATAAATGCACCACCCTTTGTGTGAAAATGTCCTTAATTTTCATTGTCCATTTTCTGTAACTATATTCATGTAATTTCCACAATCCTTTAAATGTGATTCTTTATGCTTGTAGAATGACTCAGTGGGAGTCATTTCCTCTTTACACTCCAATGTATGTCATATCTACTGAAGAATATGTAGGAAGTGCCTTGATGCTAAATGCAAGAATTAGCATTTCTGCACTTGTTGTTCTCTTTCCCCATAAACCTGTTTGTCAAAATTCTAATGATCCTCTGAGACTATTACGAAATGTGCCCATCATAACTCCTCACAAGCGACTCCTGAACCTCCTTTACTAATGGGGACAGTTACATCTGGGAATGAGGTCTTACAAGTCTTTTTGAGTATTGCTGCTCCTTTCCTAAATCTGGTAGCATGGGGAGTTTCTCCAAAGTGGTTCTGAACCTAGCATGATCAGGTTTCATTTTCTAATAAGAAGAAATTGCATTTATACAACATCCCAAGGCATTTTAAGTGAACATAACCAATCCGTGCCACACAAGCTGAAACTCTAGGACTTGTGATTAAAAACAAAATCAATGAATTCAGTTTTGAAGAGTAAACTAAAACAGGAGGGACAGGCAAAGAAGCTTAAGTAGAGTCATTGAGTCATAGAGCTGTACAGCATGGAAACAGATCCTTCGGTCCAACTCGTCCATATCCTGAATTAATCTGGGCCCATTTGCCAGCATTTGGCCTATATCGCTCTAAACCCTTCCTATTCATGGAGAGTGGCTTCCAGATCTTAGGGCCAAGGCAGCTGATGGTAAGCATGGCAACACAAATGTAATAGACATCAACAAAAGATCAGAATGGGAGGAACACAGAAAGGTCAGTGTTAGAGGGTTTGAGGAGGGAACTGAGTTGTGAAAAGAGAGTCTGCCATTCACCAGCTACAGTGGGATCTATGAAGGTTTGTTCAAGACATCATAATTAGCATATCACACCTCTCACCGGATGAATAACATCTACTGCTGGAGAAGCAGTGATTAGAACAGCTACTGGTTCTATCTTACACGAGAACTTGTACAGAATGTTGATGGGAGGGCTGCATTTCATCAGCTGGAATAAGGCGAATGAGGATCTCGCCACTTTCCTGCCTCTATCCTGAATAAATCTGGAATGAGAAGACTGGTGTATGGCCTGCTCACCCTCCTACCAATTGGGTACTTAATGCAAACATTACAATCTACTTTAATCCATTCAGAATTCACACAGTGGGTAGGGGAAAAGGAAGTCTCTCAAGGATAGATGTGGCCTTCTAGAGGAGAGAGGCGTCCCTTAGTAAAAGATGCTCCATGCCTAATCTAAAACCAGGCATGAGGTGTCAGCCCATGATAAGTGATTTTAACATCTTTGGTTTCACAATGTATTAGCCAAAACATAAGGTTCAAAAGCAGAAAGGTTATGATGGAACAGTATAAAAGATTGGTTAGACCACACCTAGAATATTATGTGCAGTTCTAGAATCCTTGTTATAGAAGAGATATCATTGTGCTGGAGAGGGTTCTGATGAGATTTACCAGGAAATTGCTTGAGCTGGAAAGTTTTACTTATAAATGAAGATTTGATGGATTAGGGTTGTTTTTCTTGGCATAGAGGAGACTGAGGATAGGGGAACATGTTTGAGATGTTTATAATTATGCGGGCATAGAAAATATAAACAGGAAGAAATATTTCCCCTTGCTGGAGGGATCAATGGCCGGGAAACATAGATTTCAGATAAGGGGCAGGAGGTTCAGAGGAGATGTGAGGAAACATATTTTCATTCAGAGGGTAGCAGAAATCTGGAACTCACTGTCTTTAAGGGTGGTACAGACAGAAACCCTCAGAACATTTAAGAAATATTTAGATGTCTACTTGCAATGCCAAGACATACAAGGCAATAACGAGCTGAAAATGTGTTGCTGGAACAGCGCAGCAGGTCAGGCAGCATCCAGGGAACAGGAGAATCGACGTTTCAGGCATAAGCCTGAAGAAGGGCTTATGTCCAAAACGTCGATTCTCCTGTTCCCTGGATGCTGCCTGGCCTGCTGCGCTGTTCCAGCAACACATTTTCAGCTCTGATCTCCAGCATCTGCAGACGTCACTTTCTCCCCATACAAGGCAATAAACCAAGTACTGGAACATGGGGTTAGAATAGCTTGGTGGTTTTTTTTGACAAATACAGACTTGATGGGCCAAAGGGCCTTTTTCTGCGCTGTAGACCTCTATGGCTCTTCCTGATTAGATTACTGTTAGATTAGATTACTTACAGTGTGGAAACAGGCCCTTCGGCCAAACAAGTCCAAACCGACCCTCCGAAGAGCAACCCACCCAGACCCGGTCCCCTACGTTTACCTCTTCACCTAACACTACGGGCAATTTAGCCAGGCCAATTCACCTAACCTGCACATCTTTGGACTGTGGGAGGAAACCTGAGCACCCGGAGGAAACCCACGCAGACACAGGGAGAATGTGCAAACTCCACACAGACAGTTGCCTGAGGTGGGAATTGAACCTGGGTCTCTGACGCTATGAGGCAGCAGTGCTAACCACTGTGCCACTGTGCCACTTATGCCTGAAACATCAATTCTCCTGCTCCTCAGATGCTGCCTGACCAGCTATGCATTTCCAGCACCACACTCTCGACTCTATGACTCTTTGATAATGTGTCATGGTGGGATTGAATGGGGCAATATGTTAACCGCTAGGCAATCTTACTCATGATGGAAGCTTCTTTCAATTCATTTGAGTGATGTGGGTGTCACTGGCCGGGCCAATATTTATTGCCCCTCCCTGATAAAGTTGTTTAAGAAGGAGATCATGTCATTGCTATCTCTGGTTCAACTAGTTTTTGCATTCTCCTGATTGATTTCCCAGAATCCACCCTCCACAAACCTGGGGTCATCAAACATTCAGCTACCTGTGTTGATACTCATCCTGTATCTTGATCACCCAGCACCCCACATCTGCTGTCCTAAACTTATTCCCAGAATAGGCAATGCCTTGATTACGATTCTTATCCATGATTTCAAAGCCCTCCATAGTCTCACCTCTCCTTACCTGTATGATCCTTCAGGCTTACAGCCCTTTGAGATAACTGGGCCTCTCTAATTTCAGCTTCCTGAGCATCCCTGATTCTGCTTTCATTGAGGCTTTGACTTCAGCTCTGCTATGCTCTCCGACCTCCTCCTCTGTCTCTCTCTATTTCGCATTTCTCCTTTGAGACACTCCCTAAAAATGACCACTTTGATGCAAGCCTTTGGCCATCTGCTCTAATATCTCTGTAAGGGCCCAGTCTCAGTTTTTGTTTGATAATGATTCAGTGAAGTGCTTGTGACATTTAAGTATGATATAAATACAAGTTGTTGCTGTTCATTATCAAGTCTGACACCTACGTACTTCCAATGTCTGTGATGAGGCCTTCCATTCTCTTTGGATCAGAAATGCAAGTGCATTGGGTGAAGGTTTTAGTGTCATTCTAGATTGTGGAACGTAGTCACAATGATTAGAGTTAATTGTTATTATATTAAGTTCCCTCAAATATCACCTCAAACATGCAGCAAACTTATTTTTCAGTCCAAATCTTCTGGGTGAAACATTGAGGATATGGACATGATCTGGTAGGAGGCTGACTGACATGTTAGTACAAACTTCCTTCATGTGCTGTTTAAACAATGTCATAATGACTGATTTATACATAATTCAGCTAAAGAAACATAACTTGTTGGAGAAACACAGAAATCTTGGTCAAACTGGACTTGAAATGTTAACTCTGCGTTTATCTCTCCTCAGATACTGCCAGACTTGCTACGTTAATCTCACAATTTCTGCAGTTGTTTTAGATCGCCAGCATTTGCAATTCTTTCTTTTATTCTAGATTTTAGCTTAGTGATTGACAAAGACTGAGTTGGATTGGGACTTGTCAAGTTATGAAGTTTCTGATTTTGATGCCAGCTGACAACCAATATTGCAAACTCCTCAATAATCCTAATTTCAGAGACCTCTTCCCATAACTAAGGTATCTGAAGCTGGGAAGTATCCTGGTTGCCCTCCTCTATGTTTGTCAAAAGAATAGGTTTAGGGTGGGAGGGGAAAGATATAAAAGAAACCTAAGGGGCAACTTTTTCAAGCAGAGGGTGGTGCGTGTATGGAATGAGCTGCCTGAAGAAAAGGTGGAGGCTAGTACGACTGCAACATTTAAAAGGCATCTGGATGGGTATATGAATGGGAATAGTTTGGAGGGATATGGGCCGGGTGCTGGCAGGTGGGTCTAGATTGGGTTGGGATATCTAGTTGGCATGGACGAGTTGGACCGAAGGGTCTGTTTCCATGCTGCACATCTCTATGACTCTGTGTGATGGCAGATAAGCCTTGACATTTGAAGAAATAATGCATCATGTCTCTATGACTCTATGTGGAAAACCAAAACTTGCTGCAATATTTTGAACAGACCAAAAATAATGCTCTTCATCTAATGCTTAAGAAACCCAGCAGTATATCTCTAAACCCAATTTACTCTCAATTATATTATAATTGTTTATTATATTATAATGACACTAAATCATTTTACATTGTTTTTGCATATTAGCTGTTACCTCTGGTTGCTTACATGAGCTGATATCCTTGTGTCATATAAATATGCCAGGAATTTCCTTATCCACATGTCACTTCATCTGGACATTAACAACTTAGACTCCTTTTGTCTGACTTGTCTAAACTGGCCTGCAGCCTATAGAGTCATAGAGATGTACAGCACAGAAACGACCCTTCAGTCTAGCTCATCCATGCCAATCAGATATCCCAACTCAATCTAGTTCCACTTGCCAGCACCCGACCCATATCCCTCCAAATTCTTCCTATTCATATTCCTTTTAAAGATGCCTTTTAAATCATTTGAAAAGAAGTATTAACTTGTACACACATACTATCTTCAAATTTAATCCTTTGTTTTAGTTAAACATTGCATTAATCATTAATGGGACTGGCTGACAATGGCCCTTGTACAGATTCTTTGGACCTCCACTCATGGTGCGAGGTTGGTTCCTGGCCAACGTAGTAACTATTCTAGATCACATTAATTTTCTATTAGAGATTTACACCTCTTTGAAAGTCAAAGTGTTCAATATCAACAGATCTTGATTTTGCAATCTGATCACATCCGCAAAAACCTAATCAGGATAATGAAGCAGTACTTATTTTCCTAATTTCACCCCAGGAATTCAGAATAACAGCAAAGGTCTTCACCATGATCATAAAAACTAACTTTAATAATGTTCAACAGCTTGCCCCTGTCAAATATCAAACTTTCAGGTCCTTAATTAAGAGTCTAACTTCTGCACCTTTGAATGTAGTTGGACAACACAACGCTCTTTTTGGTCCACTGGTACTCATCCACTGAGCTATTGAGTATATGAACCAGTGAATAATGCCTGTCCTCCCCCATTTCCCTTTAGTACATTGGTGTAAAATTAGATCTTGCAGCATTATCAGCTTTAATGGCATCCATGTTTTTAAATTAATGTTTTCCAATGATGTGACATTTGGTTCTGTATAAGAACAAAACTGCTCTCCCAGCACAATTGCTAACCAGTCAGAGTCCTTATTAACAAATCAAATTTCATTAAAGTTTGACTCTTGTATTAAATTCTGGTTCCATTTTAGCATTCCAATCTCTGAATTAAGTCAAGATTCTACATCTAACAAAGCACCAATGAAAATGTAAACAACAGTTCTGTTATTTCTCTCAAGATGGAAGCTAAGTAGAGAAATATAGTTTGATTTGAGCATTCACCATTAAATTTGTTTAAAAAGCTTGGAACTGTAGACACAATGATCACATTCTTAGCACCTTCCAGTCAGAAAAAAGATGTGACATTTCCTGGCGGCTATTGGACCAAGAAGTTAATGTATTTCAGAGCTAAGGAAGAGGAGAAAAGTTTGATTATAATTCATTCTCGAGAATGTTAAGGAAAGATTACAAAATACAGGTGTCATGTGTACTCACCAGCCAGGTTTGGTCAAGTCAAAGACTGTGGGACTTAATATCAAGATAAAAGTCGATTAGGTTAATCTGAAGTAGACTGGATACAACTCAGTACCAAAAGTGATGGATGTAGACCTTTTATGAGTTTTTTTGTAATAAACAAGTGACAATTTGATCAGGATATTCATTTTCTCATTGAATACTTTTGATATGCCCTAACCCAACAGTGAGCAGGTTGCTAGGGCTCTATTCATAAGATTGCCAATGAGATTAATTTGTAATGCAGAAGCCTGTAGGAATCTCAGTGTTTATATTGATCAATAGATTTAGGCTGTCAGTAGATTGTGGGCAGCACGGTGGCACAGTGGTCAGCACTGCTGCCTCACAGCGCCAGAGATCCAGGTTCAATTCCCATTCTCCCTGTGTCTGCATGGGTTTCCTCCGGGTGCTCCGGTTTCCTCCCACAGTCCAAAAATGTGCAGGTTAGGTGAATTAGCCATGCTAAATTGCCTGTAGGAGTAAATGTAGGGGAATGGGTCTGGGTGGGTTGCGCTTCGGCGGGTCAGTGTGGACTTGTTGGGCCGAAGGGCCTGTTTGCACACTGTAAGTAAGTAATCTAAAATAGATTATAGTTAAGAATCTATTACCTGACATCTCAACGATACATTGAGGAGGGGGAGATCATTAGATTGCTCATTTCAATGGTAATGGAGTTTACTGAGCTTCTCATGATAACCAACAAAAATGTTAGCAAGGGCTTGATGTAAAGGAGATCCCATGGCAATCCCAACTATTAGGGTGTACAGAGGAACCTTGATTATCCAAATTTCGGATTATCTAAAAAAGATCGCAAGGTCCCGATGCTTGACTAAACTGTATTATTCAACATTCGATTATCTGAACAATCGATTATTTGAACAAAATACTCCCTCAGTTGCTCAGATAATCAAGGTTCCTCTGGACATGTGTCATTGAAACTAAACTTCACTGCATGAGTTGATACGTTTGTGATTTCGATCTACACAGATTCAGACGCAAATGGAATATCTAGTTTGTCATGATATAGTGACGTGGTTTAGATTTCAATGGCTTCTTTAAGTAGTAGGTAGGTAACAAGCTGGCAATTTTAAGAGAATAGGTGGACATGCTATTATCTCAACTTGCAAGGTCTTAGTAAACATGAATGAATCCTTCACTGTGTATGTAGAAAACTCGGTTGCAACAGCTCACACAACCATTTGGCTAACTCATGTTTTGTAGAGGCAGCCTTACACAGAGTAGGATGTAAGGGGACATTTCTCATGGTCTTGTGTAACCTGTACATATCCCAAAGTAGTGAGCCATGCAGACGAATCCTATCATATTTAAGTTGACCTCAGATTACCATGGAAGCAGAAGTTGCCTCAAATGTTTGAACACAGTTGAAGCTAGTTGGCTTATGCTGCACCAATGCAGTGGTTTTCGCCATTAACAAGATACTTCCATCAAACCAAAGAGGCAATTTGCTTACCACACAAATGGGTAAGGTGATATATGAGTTTCAGTGCCTGTGTGATATCAGGTCTATAAGCTCTCCTTCTCAATGACTGGTGGACTGTGCCAAACAACATGGACCAATGAGAATTCGCAGCTGGCATTATGCCACTTGTGCTCAACCAGACCATGCTTGCTAGCCTCAGAATAATCTATCCACCATTAGACGTAATTCTACTCTTGGAAATCATTTATTAACAAATCAGAACTGCGTTTGGAGTCCAGACACCAATTTAAAATCATCAGCCAACCCTGCAGTGTAATGCAAGTGAGCTTGCGAGAAGTTACATATATAATTACCCAATACACTGATTTATTTCAGCAAAAGAAATTTGTACATCCATTGTACATTTTTCAAAATAAAAACTGGTCATGAAAATTGCCAATCACTGGAAACGCTCTGACCAGTCAGAATCTATCTGCCTGCTCTGAGAATTGAGATTGACAGTTAACTGCTCTTGCTGCATCTCTGTGCCAATGATGGCCCAACCAATCAGCAACTTCTGCTTATGCTGTAAAAAGTATTGCCTCTCTGTTCAAGTCTATTTCCTGTGATCTCATTCTGATGAGTGCAAGATGAAAAGCTTCAACTTATTGTTTCCTTTTAGATTAGATTACCTACAATGTGGAAACAGGCCCTTTAGTCCAACAAGTCCACACCAACCCTCCGAGGAGTAACCCACCCAGACTCATTTCCCCCTGATGAATGCAACTAACACAATGGGCAATTTAGCACAGCCAATTCACATAACCTGCACATCTTTTGGAATGTGGGAGGAAACCCGAGCAAATCCACACAGACACAGGGAGAATGTGCAAACTCCACACAGATAGTCACCTAAGGCGGGAATTGAACCTGGGTCCCTGGTGCTGTGAGGCAGCAGTGCTAACCACTGAGTCACCACACTGCCCCTTTTAGGGTTACCAAAAGTAACAAGCAACATTATTTGGAACTAATTTACATATGTAAAGGAGTCAAATTTAAAGATGGATTTCCCTAGTTCTATAAATGATGGATTTTTAAATTGCTGCATTCAAAAAGATATATTTCAAAAGTTCTGACTAGACATAAATTTATGTTAAATAAAGAACTGCTTTTCTCAAACTGAAGCTGGTAGTTCTCAGGTGTGAAAATTAAGAAGGTGGTTATTATAGAGGAATCATAGAATCCGTACAGTGTGGAAACAGGCCATTTGGCCCAACAAGTCCACACCAACCCTCCGAAGAGTAATCCACCCAGACCCATTCACCTAATTTACTGCTGACTAATGCACCAAATCTACATATCCCTGAACACTATGGGCAATTTTGCATGGCTAATTCACCTAACCTGCACATCTCTCGATTGTGGGAGGAAACCGGAGCACCTGGAGGAAACTCACGCAGACACGGGGAGAATGTGCAAACTCCACACAGACAGTCGCCCAAGGCTGGAATTGAATCGGGTCCTTGGTGCTGTGAGGCAGCAGTGCTAACTACTGAGCCACTGTGCATATATTTGTACATAATCTAATGTCACTCATCTCGTGGTAAAACACAAATTATAATGGGCAATGCTGCATCTCTGTGGAGGTAGAGGGACTCTACGTCAATTTCCATCTAAACAGAAGCAGGAAGAGCCAGTTCATTACTGGGAGAGACCATGCCTCCGGTACTGAAACAAAATGAAGCCCACTGCCACCTTTTGTCTGACCAGAACACCAGGTGTTAATCCTGCCAGGAGGGCCTGTTAGGGCCAGGAGTGCAGAATCCTGATGCATGGAGTTCCTGCTCTCAGACACAACGCCTGCTATGTTAATCAGCCTGACTGGTGTTGTTGGAACCTTAGCCCTATCGATCTAAGGTAACTTCAGTCTAATGTCCAAGTTATGATTATGTCCACTGGAGGGACAGCAGACCTTTGACTTCACTATTATTCCAAAGTCTGTAGCACATAGTTAAGGCCACCTTTGGCTAACATCAAGAAACAGTGGACATAACACATAGTAAAACAAAAAATCACTTGCAGTCAGTACTGACTCGAGTTATTCATCGCTCTGTCAAATGAGAAGAATCACCATTAAATACATGCAGATCAAATGCTAAACCAGGGCATCACGTTTTGACAATGTCAGTTTTTATTACATTAAAAATCACACAACAACAGGTTATAGTCCAACAGGTATAATTGGAAGCACACTAGCTTTCGGAGCAACGCTCCTTCATCAGGTGATAGTGGAGGGCTCGATCGTAACACAGAATTTATAGCAAAAATTTGCAGTGTGATGTAACTGAAATTATACATTGAAAAATTGATTGTCTGTTAAGTCTTTCATCTGTTAGAATACAGTGATAGTTTCACTTTCATGTGTAAATCACAAAATCTTTTTTTAAAAGTTGCATTCTCGGGTTAGCTGTTAACAATGGTGATAGCTAGACAATATGTTGAAGGTTCTGGATTAGTGGTGCTGGAAGAGCACAGCAGTTCAGGCAGCATCCAAGGAGCTTCGAAA
>NC_057742.1:26329387-26331914 GCF_004010195.1 Chiloscyllium plagiosum
GTTTCCCCAATGGACCACGCCTCAGGGCATCCTTGCCTGCAACGTATAAGATAGACAACGTTGGCTGAGTCACATGAGTACCTGCCATGTACAAGGTGGGAGGTGTCCCCACGCGTAATGGTGGTATCTATGTCCACAATTTGACAGGTCTTGCAGCGTCCACCATGATAGGATTGTATGGAGAGCCGGGCAGTTTGCTACGAACAATGATCTGTTTGAGGTTTGGCGGTTTTTAAAGGTAAGTAGTGGAAGTGTGGGGAAGGTCTTGGTGAGGTGCTCATCCTCATTGATAATGTGTTGCAGGTCACAAAGAACATAGCGTAATGTTTCAGCCCCTGGGAAGTACTGAACAACGAAGGGTACCCTGTCAGTTGCAGCATGGACACAGGTACACACAGACGTGCACACCGACACCCACACACACCCTTATAGACACACACACTCCCACACTCACTCCTGCACCCCCTCACAGACTTAAGACATTCTACTCTGCACTCACTACACACACACACACACACACTTTCTAACACTCACAACCCCACTCCTAACACCTTCAACATATTGTCTAGCTATCACTATTGTTAACAGCTAACCCGAGAATGCAACTTTGAAAAAAAGGTTTTGTGATTTACACATGAAAGAAGTGAAACTATCACTGTATTCTAACAGATGAAAGGCTTAACAGACAATCAATTTTCCAATGTATAATTTCAGTTACATCACACTGCAAATAGACTTTGCTATAAAGACTGTGTTACAATCGAGTCCTCCACTATCACCTGATGAAGGAGCATCGCTCCGAAAGCTAGTGTGCTTCCAATTAAACCTGTTGGACTATAACTTGGCATTGTGTGATTTTTAACTTTGTACACCCCAGTCCAACACCGGCATCTCCAAATCAGTTTTTATTACAATTTTCTTTTAACAGAACTGCCATCTACCTGTTCACTTTATTATTATTTCTTGTCATGGCAATCATGCAGGAATTTGCAGATTGTCACAAATGGGAAATGCATTCAAGATCATCACAGAATGGCAACAGCAGTCAATCTAATAAGTAAATGAGTTTCTAATAGTTGTCAAATAAAATGGCTCACTTCAAGTGTTTCTCTAAGGAATACCACATAATGTGGACTAAAGCTCTGTTATGCTACTTAATTTCCCTAACTTGTCCTGACAATTGGCAACAGCATCAGCACACCATTATCCATGCCAGAAAGAAAAGAGATAAGAGAGAACAGGAAAATTGAGACAGAGGAGAAGAGTTGGGTAAAGGGAATGGGAGGACAGAGAGAAGAAAGAATGATGGAAGAGAGGGAATGGAGGAAGAGGAAAAAGAGAGCTCAGTTTTTTGTGAGCAAGACCAGTATCTGGAGTTGGAAAATTTCCAAATTATACACGTACATCTCAGTTTAAAAAGGGCAGTGTTCGACCCCAGAAGATGAGGCGGTTCTCCCATCTCAACAAACAGATCCTGAACATTGGAGTGGGTGAATGACAAGATGGGCTGCTCAGAATGTTTGCTTCAGTTGTTGGGTCTTTAGTCTTCACCTCTTCCATCCCTACCCACTACCAGCGCAGGAGAGAGAGAGAGAGAGAGAGAGAGAGAGAGAGAACCTGCACAGTTACTGCCTTTGCTGTCGTTGGACATCGGAGTGCATCTGGGAAAATTAACAAACAGTGAATTTCACAACTAATCTTGGAGGAACCGGTTTGGGCGAAGTTCACAGCACAGAATCGTATAAGTTAATTGTTGTTTTAAGTCTGTCCAAGAGAAAGGCTGCAGTAGTGGGTACAGTGGATTCTTTCTTCATTATATGTTTTTGGAGATAACTTTCTTGATTAAACTTAAAATATAAGCCATAGCTCTTAATTTAACCTGGTGCAGTGGTTTGTAGAGGAAAGGACGGTGTTATTTTCTGAGTCTGTAGATTGTGAAGGAGCAAAAATGGCCTTTGCAGTGATATGTACTTCTTGTCAGATGTGGGAGTTTAAAGAGAGTTTAAGGGTTACTGCAGATTATATCTGCCATAAATGCTGTTGGATGCAAATCTTATCAGATTGAGTGGATTGGTTGGCGAGACAGATAGAAGCGATGATGAATTTGCAACAGCAACAGTATTTGATGGATGGCAGTTATAGGAAGGGGGGAAGGTCTCAGATACAGTCACTTAGATGTGTTAACTCCAGGAAGGGTAAGAGAGGTCGGCACCTAGGGCAGGAGTCTTTTGTGGATATACCCATTTCAAACAGGTGTGCTGTTTTGGAAATTGTAGGGGGTGATGGATTCTCAGGGGAACGTAGCACGAACAGCCAAGTTTCTGGTATGAGACTGGTTCTAATGCAACGAGGGGTACGTCGGCTTCCAAGAGATCAATTGTGTTGGGGATTCTGTAGTCCGAGGTACAGACAGACGTTTCTGTGGCCAGCAGAGAAAAAGCAGAATGGTATGTTGTTTCCCTGGTGCCAGGATCAAGGATGTCACAGAGAGGGTGCAGAATGTTCTCACGGGGGAGAGGGGCCAGCA